>NC_135440.1:15207231-15508211 GCF_051991255.1 Vanacampus margaritifer | reverse complement strand
GTGCATTTTCTGCAATTTTAATTCACACTATTCTGCAAAAAAAAATCAACAGGCTAATCGATTATTAATCTAATTAGTAGTTGAAGCTCTACGGGAAAAATTTTTTTAAAATCTAAAATCCCTAGAAAAAACATATTTTATATTGAAATATGAGTCAAAAACCTACATTTGAGATGTTCTTGAGGACATAAAATCCACCTTACAGTCCCCAACATGCACATGATTTGCCAATGATCATCCAATCAAAGTAAAAATCTTTAACATCTTAATTCTAACGCCTATCTGTGTGAGCGGCTAAAGTGTGTTAAGGCAAACTGGAGATGTCAGGGAGGCCGCAGTGATGAAGTGCGCATCTGATAGAATTTGGCACCCAAAATGTCTTCAAGTCATAGGCAGGCTCTCGTCCACACACAATAGATCCGACATGGAAGCGAAAGAGACAGGCTGCCGAGACAATGAGACCGCTCATCAGCGCTCTGCTTAATCACACGCATTAATGCTGAGGGCGCACACACCACCACAAGTCCATCAGTGGCCTTACTTGAAAAAAAAAAAAAAGCAATCCTTCCATGTAAATCCCAGCCCACCTTTTCGCTCGCTCTCTCTCTATTTCTCTCTCTCTCTCTCTCTCTCTCTCGCCGTCCCCCTTAAGCATCCAAGCCTCCTTTTTTGCAAAGTTTTCCATCTGCTCTTTGAATTACTGCCCACAAAGATGGAACCCAACCAACCTTTTTTAGGAGGAGACGGTCTGACTGGCCCAGTCCCCCGCCGCCCCTCACCCTCCTATCCACAGATGGTGGCCTGGTTCCTGCAGGGAAAACTTCCACATTCTACGTTCGTTGCCACTTTTAGCCATTTTTCCTTTTTCATTAAAAAAAAAAAAAATCCCACAACAATGCTAATAAATCCACCCGCTCTCTGTCAATTAGATGCCCGTTATAGCGGACACATAATGGACTCTTGAGAACCAGAGTGTAGCAGGTACAAATGGCTGATGTGCCGTGATGAATAATGCAACAATTATCCCCGTGGCAAAAACAAAAAAAGGCAAGCCCATTTCCAATGAGTTTTCCTTTCAAGAGAAAATGTATTTCATATTTGACTGTAAGTTGGTACTCCAAAGTAGAGGCTGCTGCACTATATCCTCATTAATCTCTTTAGTGTCTTGTGTCTGCTTGCAGCATGGACCACCTGTTTAAGCCCAAACACTAATGATCCCTTCATGCAGAGGCTCCTACATTGACCCCCGCTGCCGCTTCTGCTTTTATGTTGTGCAGCAAAGTTGAGTTTGAGGTTAAGGAAACTGACTGGAAACAAATTCCTCAAAAGTAGTGCAAAATCTCGGCAACTGTAAGAGTAATGATTACCAGAGAACAGGAAATAGAATGTAATACAACATAGGATCAGGGTCAGGGTCAGGCTACTCAATACAATACAATCAAACTGCATACACAAATATAAGCAGGTGCTGAGGAGAAAGCATTAAGCTTAATGACTAGCATGAAAATGACCAGAGAAGCTCGCAAAAATGGCTTATTTTTTATTTATTTACTTCATGACAGCAATAACAAAGGAGACGAGGCAAAGTGCAATTCCTGCAGAAATTGCGTGGGAATGCTGAACGCTGAACGCTAATAGCTGAATGCTAAGATTTGAATGCTAAGATTTGAATGCATGCGGAATGCTTATGAAGTAAATTGAAAGATAAATTGCGTGAAAATTACAAATGGCGAATTGTAGTGTGAATAATAAATCAAAAAAAGAAAAGTTGAACTGCATTCGCTCTAAGGAGCGTCAAGAGGGAATCGAACCCAGAACCATGTCCCTGTTGTGTTAGGTATCACCATTTTTTATGGTCCTTGGCCAGGCTCAGGTTAAATCTGTAAACTGAATTTCATTGCGCTGTACTTTTGTTTTAACGTGTTATTATGTTATTTTCATTTACAAAACAAGATAAATCCACTTTGATACAATTTTGTTTTTTTAAGTCAACCCCAAATTGTTCTTTACAATAATATGTTCTATGTGCCCACATTAGCCCTAATATGGCTTTCTGATTAACATTACTTTTGTGAAAATGAGTTAAAGGGGAAGTCAACCCCCCCCCCAAAAAAAATAAAATTGGGGGGGACAATAATATGTTCTATGTAGCCCCACTAGTCTAAATATGTTATTCTGGTTAATATTGCGTTAGTGGAATATGAGTTAAGCAGCAAAATCCACCCGTTTTTATCCATCTCAGGAGGCGGCCATTTTGCCACTTACTCGCGACTGAAGGTGACAACAATGTTCCTCAGGGTTCAGGCAGCGACCAATCACAGTTCACCTGTTTTCTGAAGCTGAGCTGAGATTGGTTGCAGAAAAAACCTTCAAAAAACAGGTGAGCTGTGATTGGTTGTTGCCTGAGCACTGAGCAACTGTGATGTCATCTTCAGTCGACAGCAAGTGGCAAAATGGCCGACCCCTGAGATGGATAAAAACGGCTGGATTTTGCTTCATAACTCTCATTCCACAAATGTAATATTAATAAAAATGTCATGTTTAGACTAGTGAGGTCACATTTTACATAATATTGTCAAGAAATGTTTAAGGTTGACTTCCAGCAAAAAAAAGCCACCTGTTTTTAATCCATCCAATCACGGCACAGCTTGCAAATGACCAAACTCAGACAACCGGTGAGCTCTGAGCAACTGTGATGTCATTTTTAGTCGACAGGAAGTGGCAAAATGGCCGACCCCCTGGATACTTTATATTCCACAAACGCAACATTAACCAGGATAACATGTTTGGACTAGTGGGGCGGCATAGAACATATTGTGAAGATTTTTTGGGGTTGACTTCTACTTAAAGTTTGATTTTAAATGCATTTGAACATTCTCTTCAAAGACTTATAAATAAGAAAAGACTTTGCTGTGTCCATATGGCATCATCAAAGGGTGATTTGTTTAGCATATTGCATTACGCACTGATTGATCTTATTTGACACTTTGATGACTGTTTTTGGAACGCTAAAACGTTACAGATGATTTCTATCTCCGATGGGAACGTTTGCTTTGAAATATGAAGTAGACCAGCATCCAGGAACGGATTAGGGTCGACTTCAGAGGATTAGATTCAACAGAGTGAGACACAGGATCATTTTAACACTTATTGACAGTTTTGGACAGATGGTAATTGAACTTTTACTTTATTCCAAAAAACGGGGGGACTGAGATTGGATTTAAAAATCATTAAAAACCACACTGGACTCCCTCTGAATCAGAGATGGGGTTTTTTTTATTAAGAAGATATTTTTCCTCTTATCAACGTGACTATAATCAGTTGGGCGTAGCGGAGAAACTTAATATTTCAAAGGCTGCTGATAATTTATCTTCCACGGTGCTGACAGGTGCGACCGAGTGCAGCAAGCAGGAGTTATGGAAAACATGGATTTGATGGAGTGGAAAAAAAGGCGAACAATCCCCAACGGGGTGCCGAGGCTCAACTGTTAGTCGGCATCCAAGGTGAAGGTGTGGTCTTCATGCAACACGGTGTTAATCAAATGAGACGCCCGGCGGAGTGTGTGAGTCAAGGTTGCGTTCACACTCCTTGATTTCTCCCCATGTAGGATATGGACGCGAATATGGGGGAAGCATGAGTGGAATCGCAGAGCGGGGAGGGTGGGAATGGAGGTGGGTTTCGGTATAGGCTGCAGCTAATGGGGTGGTAAAAGTGCACGCGGCAAGATTGCAACACTCCAGTAAACAAACAAAACAACGACAATTATGTCATGAGCCCAATCCTTGTCAAGGTTTTCAGCTCAAACGTATCCAAATATCATGTCAGCATGCATATATGGATGGACATGCACTGTACTGTACGTGAACTAATGATGAAGAAGCAGTTTTTTTAAGTGCCGTTTAATTTTCATAAGGCATGTTTTGGCCCTTCTATGTTTAAAATCCACGCTAATGGTCAGATGAAGGGGAACGTAATATGCTTGTGAAGCGAGTCAATAATATGTGTGCGTGCATTACAGTATTTCTCCTCAAAATGAAGTGTTATGAGAGATTGCAGGTGGTTTATATACATTGCTATTATGTACAAAAGCATAACATTTAGCTTTTTTTTTTTAGTATGAGCTCTTTTTTTTCACAATTTGTGACTTTTTTATTTCCCCAACCTCCCCACCATATCATGATAATTGTCATATTGGGAGTTGCGTATCTTGATAATATCGTATCGTGATGTCTGGATATCGTTACATCCTACTAGGGATAGACCGATTATCGGTCGAGCCGATATTTGCCATTTTGACAAACTCACCTATTTGCTGTTTTGTGTTTGCCGCCATCTGGTGGCATATTGGTATCAATGAAGTATATTTAGGTGAGTGGAGGTGTTTCAAGTAGTGCTTTGCCACTCTAGCGGCAAACAAAACTTTCCCCGACACAAATCAGCATTTTGGAGAGCTGACCAATAGAATCACTCCTTTTATTGGCTTTTTTTCCACTTGACATTTGCTTCTTTTAACTTTGCTTTCTCTTCCATGTCTGCTTATATAAAAGGATGATCTGTGTGCAAAATAAAACCAGTTACGTTCCACTTCTTGACTCGCTCATTCTGTCTCCTTACAACCACCATTTGATGGCATCATCAAACGCATCATCACTTTGGCTGAAATCACTCCATTTTGGGAGGTCAGTTCTGTCTCATGCAAATGCTGAGCACTACTTGGCGACTTTTACCACACCAGGCAACTTTTTGTGACGTTACTGGAGATTGAGACTTCCTCCAGAGTAGATGTATACCACGTCCAGACTGCAAATTAACAGCGCTCATGTGAAGACACCACTGGCTAACTAACCACATGCCAGGAAAAACATTTGTTTTGGTGGGGACGCACTCCAGAGACCCAACTATTTGTACAGAAACAAAACGTTTTCCATTAATATCCCAATCCAATTGAATTTAAGTGTCACAAAAACAATATACCTATCACCCCCCCCCCCCCCCCCCCCCCAACACACCAGCACGCATATCAAAAAACAACAACACACACATATATATAGCCCCCCCACCCACCACGTCCTGTTTTTGAAAACCAGCATATGGTGACCCAAGCTTACAGCATTTTCCTCAGACAATCGGCGACCCAATAAAAATAAAAAAAATACCCGCGACCCACTTTGGATCCTGTCCCTAAGTTTGGGAAACCCAAGCTCATTCACTCAGCAAGAACCAGACCTGACCACCAGTGAAATATGTAAAAACACATGATAATAATAAAAATAGGAAGTTTAGCTTCAATAGAAATAAAGACATGGCAAAGTAGTTTGCAGTGACAACACAGGTTCGAGAACAGTGCAGGATAGAGTGTGGGGTGAATATGCACGGTTGTCTGTATCATACTATAAAAAAATTATATTGTACAGTACATCTAAAATTGAAATTATACATTTAATCCAGACTACTTGTGCATAATTTAATGGCAAGAGTCTTGTAAAAATGTTATGAGATGTAATTCTTTACCCAAAACCATTCAATAAGTGATTCTGAACATGTGTTTTTCCTTTGAGGAAAATTTTACATTGACAGTATCGCACAGGGCAATATTACACAAGCTGCTTGGTTTATTCTTATAGAGTACAACATGAGACTAAAGAGAAAAACACATTTCCATGATGATAAATGGGAGATACACTACCTAATAAAGCAACAGTAGCAATAAATGCTGCTTTTAGTCTTTAAATAGCGCACAGGGTATCATAATTGTCTGCCAGACCTTACGGACTACAGTGAAATTAAACTTTTATATCTCTCTGACAATAGAGGAAGAAACACCTTGTAAACTGAGCGGTGATACACAGCAGATCAATGATACGTTGTTTAGGGAAATGTAAGCTTCGGTCAGTCTTCGCCATACATAACCTTCATTTTTTGATGAAAAGTTATTTCTCACTTTTAGAAAGTTGATAGCGATTTTGATTTGCATACCTTTATAGCGATAACGGTTCAAACTGAGCCTGTAAGCAGATGCGTTAAACCGCACACGAACGCCGTGGAGCACAAAGTTGGTGGTGGGCGGAAGTCGCTTCTCTTTTGCCCTCAGTGGAGTTTCATCCCCACGCACAAAGTTTACAACTACGCCGAGGACACTCAGACGAACACCGGCTCTTACCTGTTGGCCCGTCGATGCCATCGGCGTAGATCTGGACGGTGAGAATCAACAAAAAGGCGCAGGTGTTCATCGTCAAGCAGTTTTTTTTCTTCTTTTCTTTTTTTTTTTTTTAGTCCACTTTTAAATGCGTGAAAGAGTCCGTTTCCAAGTCGCCCCGTGACATCCAACGGGAGAAGTTTTGGAGAGTGGAGCTCATCTATTCCCCACTGGTTGACAGTGACACAGACACGCAGTTTCGGAGAGCGCGCGGCGAGACTGCCCACTGCTACTTGTGCAAACTGACGTCAGCGTAAACAGTTGAAGGGAGAGATTTGCCTTCTCAAAGCCACTTTTCCCTCCCAGCCCCAGACTCTTCTTTGAGCGAAGAGGCGGGAGGCGAGCGCCTCCAAGTGGCCGAGTCTGGTAAATCACACCATGAACCATGAAAGACATTCTCGCCCACTTCTTCACACTTGATGTGTTAATATTTGATTCAAGGCCGAAGTGTTGATGCAGGTAGCATTAATAAATAGTTATTGAGTCATTTTAAATTGCTACGGTTTAAGGTCTAGGGCTCACATGCACTACACGATAGCAAGAAAACCAGTATGGAAAGAAAAAATATATATATTGCATCACTTAAAACATACATTAATATGGATAATTTCCAAAAATTTATTTAGTATTTTTTCATGCCACCTAGGTTTTATAATTGTAAAGCCATCGTTTAAGTCTTTTTACAACAACTTATTGATGATTTAAATTTTAGGCCATAATAGTAAAGACAATCAAGAGATAAACACACTAATTTCATGGCAGTCCAATGCAAATGGAAGCTGAACAACAAGATTTCTAAACTAAAACTATGGTAATGACTTGCGCCACAGCTTTGTTTGTTGATAGAACCCATGACAAAAACAAATGGAGTTGGTCCCACTGAAATACACTTCTTATATAACGGTAAAGACAAAAGTGTACAATGGTAAATATTAGGGGTGTCCCCAAAAAATCCATTCTCATAAGAATCGCGATTCTCATTTAGTACGATTCAGAATCGATTTTATTACAATTATTTTATACTGTCTTCCCTTTGTTTGTGTGTGCCTTTATTGGGAGCGCTGTTCATGTTGTACCCGATTTGGCCACTTAGGGGCAGTGTGGTTCCAGTGTGGTCTGATACACTGTTAAGTTGTAGCCACATTAGAGAGTAGAAGGAAAAAGCCGCGACACTTAAACACTTTAAATCACAGATCCCTCAAGTCATTACTGATTTTCAAAATGAATTTCAAAGAGGTATGACTTTACCATTATTGATCAAATTATAAAAAATTACCCATATCCAGTAGTTCAATGCTTCTCAATTGGTTTATGTTACGCCCCCAAACCAGGAAGAAGAAACTATTTCGTAACGAACAGGTAAATATGCCTTCACACAGCCTATTACTGGTGGGAAGCACACTTCTCCATAAATTACATCAAGTCTGCCATCAAGTGTGTGGCAAATTTGCATTTGAAGACGTTTCTTCTTTCCGCACTTGGTCATGTTTACTGGAGGATGTGTGACAGAAATTACACCGGCGCTCTTCTGCTGAGCAAAATGTAAACAAACAGAAGTGAAAGGATAAATGGGCTACATTAGTACGCCACTTGACACAAAATTTTACTTTGACACAGTGATAAAGCAATCACAAGGACACTTGGGCAGCCCTTTCACAAGTCAGGGGTCAAACATTCAACCTTCTTATTACCGGAGCGTCAATAGAAGACATGCTGATTTTTAAAAAATATATATTTTTGCATATACATGTGTACAGTATTTCAATATTTGACAGGTCTCAGATGTCATAGCTTTGGTAATGTGCTTAAGGGTATGCAAGCGTGCACGCTTGTCTCACACAGACATGCTATTGCATTTGATGTGAGCATTACATGTCCGCTGAGATCCACCTTAGAAAACACAAATTCATTGTCTACTTTAAAAAAATCCCATCGGTGATTGTTTTGCACAGACTGATGGCCTGAAGGCCAGATCTGGCCTCTACATACTGTACGCCATTTTATGCGGCATACCAAAGCATGTCAGAATTTTTTATTTATTTAACTGTTTAAAACTACTGTAGTTATCAGTCATAATAATTATAATAATCAGATTAGCATTTTGTTCATTTATAGTACCCATTGAACAAAATCATGACTTTGAACACAAATTACAGTACGGAACTATCATTTTTGGTTAGTAATCGCTGGATGTTTTTCACCAACCTCACTATGACGAACATGATATGTGATTCGGGTATGTGATTCGTCGTCCTCAATCCCCCCCCCCCCCCCACACCCAAAATATATACAGTAAATAAAATAAATTATTCAGGGTGGAGTTTTGTCTGTCCCAGACCACCAGGCTAGTAGTAGTAGTAGTAGTAGTAGAAGAAGAAATAGAAGAAGAAGAAGAAGAAGAAAGAGTAGAAGGGAACAAAATAACAGAAATAGTAGAAGAAGATAAGAGAAGTAGTAGAAGTAGAAGAGGTAGTAGTAGAAGAAGAAGAAGTAGTAGAAAAAGAAGTAGTAGAAGAAGAAGAAGAAGAAAAAGTAGAAATAGAAGTAGTAGAAAAATAAGTAGTAGAAGAAGAAGAAGAAGTAGAAGGGAACAAAAGAAGAGAAATAGTAGAAGAAGAAGACAAGAGAAGTAGTAGAAGAAGAAGAAGTAGTAGAAGAAGAAAGAAATAGTAGTAGAAGAAGAATATTATTATAATAAAGAATAGAAAACAATAATAAAGTATTAAGAAAAGTAAGTAAAGTAACTAAGGTAACTTACTAACAGTTAAGTAATTAAGTTACTTTTTCAAAGTAACTGTGGCCACAACTTACAATACTGGTTGTTTTTTATGTTAGGAAACTTCCTTTTACATTTGTATGACCATATAAATGTTATTTAAAACATTGCTTGTACTGTTAATGAAGGTTTTATGATGACAACAGCGTGACACTGGATATGATGATAAGGGATTTTTTTTTTTCAAAATGTCGGCCAACGTCCCATAGGTGTTCTACTGTATGCCAATTCGTTTTCAACAATAAGGTAATCATAAAATTAATAACACAAAAAAAACAAGACTTCTTTTTGACATCTAGCTTCTCAGTCATCCGTCAACATTAGTGTGTTGAGCAGCGCCAACGACTTTTAGGTTCAGACTCCTAAAAGCTGAGCTTGAGCTTTTCAAAGAAGAGAAAGCACATTTTTCCATGGCTCTGAGGAGCGAGAAGTCATTACACAGGCTCACGTTGCGGCTCGTCACCATTAACGCCGTGAATTCAATTAAAAGGCGCCGACAGACGTGTTGAGGGCGTCCAACATGAGTGCAAGGCTCCAATGTCATTAGCTCCGAATGATGGATGGATGATGGAGAGCGCTGCAAATGATTTCATTTCACCTCGGGATTCAAACATGCATGTCAGGCTGACACCTACACTTGAACCAAGCATTTAAACTAATCTACAATTAGGGTATAAGGTATACACAGAATATATTAGTTCCGATTGGTAGTGTAGTGGTTAGAATTTTAATTTAACTTTTTTTTTTTTTATTACGGGCATCGCCCAGCTCCAAATCCTAGCATGGACTTGTTAAAGGAGAGATTCAGATAGATGTTTTAAGCTAACTTTCAACTAGAACTAGTATTAGCAAGCATAGTAGTTTGGGGCTACATGTCTCAGTCATTTTGGTGTTAGTTGTCACGTGACATACTGTATGCAAAGCATGGCCAATCAAGTACAAAAACAGCAATTTTGTCCGTGTTTTGTTAGTTGTAAATTAGCGTGACAACTTATCCGATAGTGGGGTAACATGTCACATGTCTCCTCTCTATCGCTGCACTGACACAAAATGTGAGAATTACATGAAAATTGCATGAATACAAACTATATACCTGAGATTCTTCTCCATCAGAAGGATGTAAGAAATTTTAACTTTATATTTTTTGAAATAAGCATCGTCCAGATCAAAATCCTACCAACGTGAACTTGTTAGAGGAGAGATCCAGAGAGTTGTTTCAAGATAACTTTAAACGAGAGCTAGTTTTAGCAAATATGATAGTTTGGGGCTACAAGTCTCAGTCATTTAAAATTTAAAATTTAAAATTTAAATTTTTTTTTATATACCAATGCAGTACAAGCTTTTTATCTGCAGCTGCTTAACACTTCCTTGCTATGTGCGTTAGTACAAAAGTTCTCTCGAGGGCCATCGCTGTCCGTCAGGAAGCTCTGACGTCGCACATGTTGAACAAAGCGCAAGTGGGCTTCTGGACAAACGACTAACATTGACTTCAGGTGTGGAGAAATGTCTTTTTTGAAAGCAACGATTTGCGTGCGTGACCTCAAGTGCAACATGCTGGAAGGTCAATACTCAAAGGGAAGCTTTGTAGATGTGATCTCGTATTGATTTACCCTGCAGTCACAACCAAACAGCAGCTATGGGGGGGGACAATTTGAATTGTGCCAGTGGTCCATCATGCTGCAGATATTTGCACTTTGGAGAATTGACTTATAATTGTTTGAAAAGCTACTTTGACCACACATCAAGTTTCTCCTCCTGTGACTTAGCAGCTCTGCTGGTCGAAGATCCAAAGCTTTTTAAAGTAATAGCCAGACTATACCGCCAAGTCAAAAGGTAAGCAGAGCTGCAGTGAGTTTTACTGGATACAAGCGATTACATTTGATTTAAATAGTTCCTGGTGAGAATTCATTGTACGATGTGTATGAAAATAGAGCACAGAGTCTGAGTGTTCTTTCTTCTTGCATCCATTGCATAGCGCTCGCTCGTGCGGGGGTTCAATTGGTCTCTTAACACGTGAAGAGCGTTCTTCTCGATCCGCTTCATGCGTTTAGCCCCTTGAGATAAGGCTCCGTTGTAAATTGGGGCTATATAAATTAAAACCTAATCAATTCATAGGGGCTTGCTAGTGCTTTGCGGTTCTCAGTCTCTTTTTTTTTTTTCTTTTTTGATTCGGGGCTCAAGTGCAGCCTAGTTGTCATGGTAACGGGAATTCATACTTGCCATTGGCCCAGCAAAATGTGGAGCATGATGAGGGCTAACTCACTTGAATGAGACTCATTTAAGCAAGACAAGAAGCAGTGTATGTAAAGTGACTTTTAGGATATTTTGACAAAACCATTTGACAGACACACAATTAAGACACCTGTGAACTTTAATACCTTTAAAACAATTTAGACTGCAGCTTGAAACTGAGATTTATTTAAATGTGTTCTTTGATCATACAGGTTCATTTTTGGACTTTTAACAACTTCCTTGTAAATTAGTAGCAAAGTAATGTATTCATAAGAAGTTCCAACTAGAACTGGAATAAAAAAAAGTCTCAGGTATATATTTTGTATTCATGTGATTTTCATGTAATTTTCACATTTTGTGTCAGTGCAGCTTTCGAGAGGAGGCATGTGACATATTACCCACTATCGGATAAGTTGTCACACTAAAAAGGGTAAGTTGTCACACTGGATTTTGCAACTAATAAAACAGACAAAATTATTGCTGTCCTTGTACTTGATTGGCCCATGCTTTGCATACAGTATGTCACGTGACAACTAACACCAAAATGACTGAGACATGTAGCCCCAAACTATCATATTTGCTAACACTCGCTCTCGTTTAAAGTTATCTTGAAACAACTCTCTGGATCTCTCCTCGTTCAAGTCCACGTTGGTAGGATTTTGATCTGGACGATGCTTATTTCAAAAAATATAAAGTTAAAATTTCTTACATCCTTCTGATGGAGAAGAATCTCAGGTATATAGTTTGTATTCATGCAATTTTCATGTAATTCTCACATTTTGTGTCAGTGCAGCGATAGAGAGGAGACATGTGACATGTTACCCCACTATCGGATAAGTTGTCACGCTAATTTACAACTAACAAAACACGGACAAAATTGCTGTTTTTGTACTTGATTGGCCCATGCTTTGCATACAGTATGTCACGTGACAACTAACACCAAAATGACTGAGACATGTAGCCCCAAACTACTACGCTTGCTAATACTAGTTCTAGTTGAGAGTTAGCTTAAAACATCTAACTGAATCTCTCCTTTAACAAGTCCATGCTAGGATTTGGAGCTAGGCGATCCCCGTAAAAAAAAAAAAAAGTTTAAATTCCATTGAGTTGTTTAAAAATAGTTAATTGGCGCGCCTCAGCTCACAATGTGCGATTCTCTTCTCACAGAATACCATCCCTGAACATATAAAGGAAGAAAGTTGCACTTTTTAGTTGTGCCGTCTGGTGGGGAAGATAATTGCAATGTGACAACCTACCCAATGTGACAACAAGCCCCATTCTCCTACCGTATCTGTTAATGTGCTCTATTTACAAAAAAAAAAAAAAAAACTTTCCTTTGAATTGTGGATAAAAATAAATACAAAACTTGGAGATACATGCTTTTTTTATTGGGAAGCAACATTTTGCCTTTATAGAAGCCTGAGTGAGATGTTCAGCCGATGTTTAAAAATTGGTATCATATAAACCTCAACACTTAATTATACAATGACTGACAAAAAGTATTTTCAATTACAAATATCGTAAGAAATGTTTCATTTTGTTACCTATCCCGAACTACTTTTACCACAAGGGAAAACATAGTCACCGAAGACTAACTCTGAAAGTAGTCGCAAAGACAGGTTTACAATGTACTCTTTCACAAATGGCCTTTGACTTTGGGATCGTGTCCCACTTAATTCAGCAGCGTTCTCTTATTTAGTTTTCAGATTTTTTAACCCCTTTCTCCCCAACGCCACCTTTTCAAAGCCATGCAAGCTCTTTCCCTCAACTCGCTCATCACTTCCTAACTGAGGCGGAAGCTTGCACGCCCTTTGTCCAAGACCCTGCTGCATCTCCAACTTAAGTTCTTGTCCCGCCCTGTGGGCCCTCGCCTGTTTGCCCGACTCACACAGCGCCCGGGTCCTCTCCTCCCTCTTCACGGCGCCCCCTCGCGGCCCGCTAGGGGTGGGGAAGTGGCTGGCGTGCTGAGGGTTGATGTTGGGATGAGCGTACGGCGACTCGGGTAAGCCCATGAGCGAGAGCGGCTGGATGACAGTGTTGCTGAGGGTTGGCGACAGATTGCTGTTGGACGGCTGGTGACGTTGGGGTCGAAGGTGCTTGGGGGATAAGTGTTTGTAGGGTGTGTTTTTAACACACGCCTGCTTCCGCCGTTCTTTTGACAGCTCCTCCAGCTCTACAGGGGGACAGAATAGAAAGTATTACACTGGCACATCCGATGCCCCCTGACCATGAGGTCTATTCGGAATCCGACCAGCAGACGACAACAACATCCAGCTGATTATTATTCGTCATTCGTCGACGGGGAAAGGAAGCGGGCGATTACTACTACTACTATAACGCTTAACCTGGCGGCGAGGCAAGAAAAGCATGTCGGGGGATACCTTGAGCTTCAACAAAGGGTGTTGAGAGAAGAAAAAAACATGCAAAGAAAATCCATCCATCCATCCATCCATCCATTTTCTTAGCCGCTTTTTCCTCACAAGGGTCGCGGGGGGTGCTGGAGCCTATCCCAGCTGGCTTCGGGCAGTAGGCGGGGTACACCCTGAACTGGTTGCCAGCCAATCGCAGGGCACACAGAGACGAACAACCACACTCACAATCACACCTAGGGACAATTTTGGAGTGTTCAATTAACCTGCCATGCATGTCTTTGGAATGTGGGAGGAAACCGGAGTACCCGGTGAAAACCCACGCAAGCACGGGGAGAACATGCAAACTCCACCCAGGAAGGCCGAAGCCCGGACTCGATCTCACATCCTCTGCACTGGGAGGCGGACGTGCTAACCAGTCAACCACCGTGCTGCCGCAAAGAAAATCAAAGTTCTTTAAAGCTACTGAACACAGAAAATTGAATTTCGAATCGCTACTGCCACCTGTGGCCAAAATATGAAACTGCATTTTCCCTTCCTCACGTACACAAAAGCATGCATGATGTCACATCAGAAGGCGGAAAATTCGCACCTAAATCCAGTCTGAAAACTATTAGCCTGAGGTTTTCAGGAGTTGTCATTATGAACACCTACGTTATTAAACTACTCATTTAGAAAATGTTTCAGCCATAAATGAACAATAAAAAAGGCTTATAAAGAGATTTTTGAGTACATTTTTAAAGTGCAGCTTTAAGCATAGCCAAATTAAAGAGTAAGGTGATTTTTTTTCTTCACCTGTGTGACAATTAAGACCCCCCCAAAAATGAAATGTTACTACAGTTTTATTTTTACAAATGTTTCCTTCTATTTTTTTTTAATGGGGGGGTATCAAAATTGTAAATATTTCATTTATTGGACAAAATGTCAGTTTTATTTATGCATTTTTTGTTTGTTTGTTTGTTTGTCTGTCTGTGATTGACTGACAACCAGTCCAGGATAGGTTCTAGCATACCAAGACCATAATAGAAAATGAATGGATGGATGTTTGTTACATGTATTTGTTTGTTTTTGTCTGTTGTATTATATATATTTTTTTAAATAAAAGTCATATTATTCATTTAGTATCTTTTAGAAATTGCTTGAAAAATGCTGAAAGATTGGCCAACATCATAAATGATTATTTATTTATTTATTTTTGGGACATTGTCTTTAAAAAATGTAGTCAATTTAGTGAAATTGTCTTGTCGTGACCAGCATAAATCCTGAATGGCGACTTCCGTATCCCATCGCTGTGGGAGTGCTCATAGCTGACTTCAATCATGGCCAATCAAAATGACTACTTTCATTTCCTTTAAATGCAGCGAGTTTCGACATAGCCGAAGTACATCTGTGCCGTTAAGTGGGCGCACGATCATTTGTCAGCCACTTCCCACTCGCCATATCTGTGCTGCCCGATAGGATAATTTTCAAATGAGAAAACCATGATTCAAAGAGTTTGATGCCTGCTGTTTACATATTACCGGCCACTTAGATGTGGTGTGGTCAGATGTAAGGTTCAGATTGACCTTTTGCCACCAAATTGTCACCCCAACAACACACCTTCTACTGCGCCGGCCCACCGAGTTTGCTGTCGACCTTTCTGCCAAATTGGCAAATACGTAGCGAGCCTTGCGCTAATGCGAAAATCAGGATCCGCCGGCATTTTCGCCACAGCGCACATGAGTTTTCTCCTAAACTATAAGCCCTGAATGTTCAGTTGCGGTCGACCCCAGTGGTATACTGTGAATAATAGCGCTCCTCACCATAAACGCCATTGTCGTCATCCTCTTCCTTCAGGCTGCGCCGCTGTTCCAGCGCTTGCTTGACTGAGTCTAACAGCCCAAACATCTCACACAGCGAATTCAAGATGATGGCGTCTGGAACGAGACAAATAAATCAATCCTCAGCAACAGTGCGAGACTTGAATGTTAGAAGGTCGTATTTAGCCGGCGGGGCCTTCTGCATTAAACATTTACTTGATCAATATTCTACTCAAAGCATATCCATTTTTTGTTTCAACCTTGAGTATTTTGCAAGTTCTCGCCGCGGGAACTCACCAGTCTCCTGCAGCTCGGCCTTCTCGCTGCGAACCTCCACACCTTTCAGAGTGGCCAATAAGTGCGCCTGAAGACCGGACAGGACCTCCCCCATCAGCCCACATTCGGCCACACCCTGCCACAAGCTTAATATGCCGTCTAGACACAAACAAATGTGAGGCAGAATAACATTTTTTACTGTATTCACATGTGTGTGTGCAAGTGACAGAAAAACAAGTGAAAACAATAAAAGTTAGCATCCAGGGGTTCTCAAACTGAGGTCCGCGGGGGTCCACAAATAGTTAGCAAAAATCAGATAATTTAAAAAAAAATGCATAGCGACATATGGGGGCCGGTTTGCCAATAAAACAAACATTAAAACAATTTTGCTCACTATTCACTGCTTTTTTTCTTTTAAAACCAAAGGCATATTATTCCAGAATTTAAGTCCTACTTTCAAGGGGGGAAAAGCAGCAATGTTTGGGGAGATTATAATCCAATTATTTGGGGAATTAAGGCATTTTTGCTAGAATAAAAGGCAAAATAGTGTACTACAAAAATAAAACTGTATCCTTCAAATTCACTTGCTGCCTTCCCTTTTATTACAATTTTTTATACTACTGATACCTTTGTTCTTGCAAACACTTTTTCCTTTTTCCAAAGTAAGACTTTATTTTCATATTACTGTCCAACTTATTTCCCCAAAATAACATTGATTTGTAATCCTAACACTTAGTGCCGTTGTGGGAGCGAACACAGCAGACTTGGGGTACACACGGCAGTTATGTTTTATTGGCATTAAGATTATGAGTGGGTACTTGGAAAAAAATGTCCCCCCCTGCAAGTGGCCCTTGGACCCAAAATGTTTGAGAACTCTTGCTTTGTTTTTATTTTCTAGTTATAGAGTACTAAAAAGCACAGAAGTGCTAATAAAATAATGCAAGGGAAAAGGTAGCAGCAAAAAAAGAGAGGGAAACTGTGAAAATGTTAGGAAGCCAGGGAGGATCTGGGAAAGGCGCAGCAGTCACACAGATGGGAGGATAAAAGGGTTGGAGGTCATGTCAAGTTTATTTATGTAGCATATTTTACACAACAGGTTGAGACTCGTTGCAATTGCCCATGGGGAAGGGATGGGGTGTCACCATTAACGCAACAAAAACGTTCACCTTCTCGGGCACAAATGTAAAACAATCACGTTAAATAAAAAAAACTATAGTTCATGGACTAAACACTTGTTGTGAATTTTCTTGTTTGGTTCCTCGTCAGAGAACAAAAAGTACTGAAATATCACAGAGTTGGAGTCGTGCACTCAAAAGTTTAGAAAAGTTCAGGTTAAGTTCATCTGTACAGTTTATATTGCATCTTAGGTGCATCCTGAAATGCCACCCAAAAGCCAAATATCCCAAACTGCCTGTGAGTCGTGTAGATGATGTTTATGATAAAGGGTGTTTCAATTGGGTCATTTCAAGGCCATATTAAAAACAATTCTTATAACATACAGTTACATAAATGAGTGTCAAGAGAGCAAACAAGTGACTGTGCTAGCTTTGTCTGCCTCGAAGGATTAGAAGGCAATGTTTAAAAAATAATAACCTAAAATGCACTGTACTGCAGTCATCAGTGGTATAGTTTTTTTTTTGTTCCTAAAATGATATTAAGGGTGCTTTAGCTTTTTGAACAAACAAAAAAATTCCACTTGATGAACATATAATCTTTCTCCTATTTATTCCTTATTATGTGCCACGTAGATAAAAGACTATCAATGTTGGAGCTGTACAATTAGCTGCAATGGGCTAAGTTCCATTTTTATTAAATTTTTCGCCAAAAACGTCAATTGACGTTAAGGACACGCCCACTGAATACCGGCAATAACATCAATTGAAGTCAACTACTGGTTGTTGTTTTTTTCAATGGGCAGTGCAACGTCTTGTGTAGCGCTGTTTTGCGAATGGGGCGGAAAAATCCCAAAACAGCCACTACCTATGGCCAGCAGATGGCAGCATTGTATCTCTTTTTAATGGGCTTCCGGGTATCAAATTACATGACAACATGGCGGATTTTAGGAAATAGAACGTTTTCAAGGATGACGTGAATCGTCAAAGTCACATTAAATCAAATTCACAGAGCGTCACTAAACAATAAATATTAGTGTCAAAGCCACTGTTGTTTGTGCAGAAAATTAATCTTTTCATAAAAAGCTTGTTTTCTTATTTTTTCCATTTTCGCTTGATGTCACTCAAATTACCTATTTTCAAATGGTGGTTACTAAAGAACGTAATAAGGTAGAAATAATGGAATCCAATCTTTCATATGTTTATGTAGTCATAACACACAATATTCTGTTTGCCTTGAAAATGAGTGAAAATGCTAAAAATCGTCTGGCACTGTAGGGGTTGTTTTTTGGATAACGTTTGGCAGTAAAATAAATTTTACTAATATTCCAATTTTTAAAAAAAAACTTAAAAATTTCCTATCCTGTCGAGTAATGATTATTAAATTGTTCCACCTGCTGCTGCAAACTTCTCCTAGGGCTGAGGTTTTCTTCAATGTAGCTTATTTTTATATAACTTCATGCCACATTCAGGGCATCTCATTGATTCTTTGTTTCCTCCCTGAAGGATAGACACTCTCAAAAATATACATTTCTGACTTGACTCGCAAATACTGCCCTGAATTCTAATGAATCGCAAACACATACACAGATAAAGCAGACACAATTTTAGCTGCCTGCTCGCCGGATATAAAAAGCATCTTTTCATCCAGCTCTAAAGTGGAGAACCCAAGATAACTTGTATTTATATTCCAGCTTGGCTCAAAGGAAAACTGCGCGTTTTCTTTACCAGGTGTGTCACTCCTCTTCCTCTTGGCGTGTCCATTGGCTGTGGCCAGGTGAGCGGAGCTCCACTCTCCACCAAATTTATCGTCCAAGGCCTCCTCCAAGTCGGTTGCGTCATGCAGAGACTCTCCTGAAACGAGAGGGGGATCAAACGCTGGAAATGCGGTGACGCTCTGCAGTTAATTTGGTTATTTTAGTTGTACTTTAATTTGCATCAGAGTTAGCAATGTTATCTAAAATATTGCCTTATACATTTAAATGAGTGACAGTTCAAGATGATAAAAAGTAAAATAATTCACTTTGCATGATTTCCTATGGAAAAAATATTTGCAATAAATGTAGATTTTGTGTCATAAACTGACCAGACATGTCATGTGTGATGACAGTTGATGTTTTCCGCAAGAAAATACTTGAGATGTGTCTTGGACCAGAAAATGTTGGTCTAATTGGAAATTTTAACAACCTCAGGGGCATTCGGTTTGAGGTCCTTTTATAATAGCGATAAGGCTGAGGAAAGACTGATGCGCCAATCCAATTATTTTTTGCAGCTTTCAAAGTATTTCATTATCTTGGGAGACAGATAAATTCAAACCAGGGGGCTTCTGCGAGCATCTTTATGGTACAACACGCCAAAGGGGGAAACATGAGCGATAGAATGCAGCAAATTGAAAATAGCCAACTACTAGGGCACTGTTTCCCAATCTTTATTGAGCCAAGGCACACGTATTGGATATTACTAAAATCTCACGGCAGTGTTTTACGGACTGGCCAATAGAATCAATTTGTGGGAAAAGTATGAAATTAACCAAACTTGAACATACTGTGGGTGGTTTCCACCTGACAATGAAGATGTACAGAATTAATGATTATCTCGTCTGAATAAATAAATATCTAAAATAAATAGATATAAATTATAAATTTAATACAAAATAAAAAAAATAAAAAAATAAAAATAATAATAAATTAATAAAAAATAATAATAATAATTTAAAATTTAAAAAATGTAATTAAATAGACTAGATAGAACAATATGTTTTTTTCAGGGCCGATACCGATAGCCATTATTATTAGTCAAGGCCATGGCTCAGGGTGTAGAGACGGTTTGTTCAGTAACCAGAAGGTCGGCTGTTCGATCCACGCTCTCCCCAAGTCGTGTGTCGTCGTGTCCTTGGGCAAGGCCATTCACACACATTGCCTCCAGTGCTGCTCACACTAGTGTATGGAAGGTGCGAATGTTTGGTGGTAGTCAGAGGGGGCCGTAGGCAGCTGTGGCTACTTAAGTAGCTTACCGAGTGCATGAATAATGTTTCGTTCTGTTGTAAAGCGTCTTTGAGTGTCTAGAAAAGCGCTATATAAATCCGATGCATTATTATTAAGGACGGCGATAACCAATATTTGGAGCCGACATCCATTTTGATTAAAAAGGAAAATATTGGCATAACAATTTTTAAAAATACAAACTCAGCTTTTTTTTTTTAAAAAAAAAAGCATGTTTATCGAACGTTTAGGGTTAGTAAAATATTGGAGTTAAAAAAAAATCTTAGTCAATAGACATCTTTGTTTTACAAATCTAACAAAAAGTTCAGGAATCTTCCAGAGGCAATAGCACATCTTCAAAAGTTAAATAGCTCCCTATTCTTTGCTAAAGTAAATAAAGTTTTTTAACTTTCAAAATATCTGAAGTATTAAAATGTTACTTATCTAATTTTAATTTCAAACAAAGGCAAAAGGTACAGAGATTTCTCAAGGTCAGAAACATCAATGAAAATTACATTTTTTAAATGGATCTATTATCGGCCGTATGATTCTTCAAAATGACCGATGCCGATATTCGTCAAAATGCTATCCCTACTTAAGACATGATTTGTAGTAAGTGAATACAAATTTCCCCAAAATTTTGGGGGAAATTGGATCATTTGCCACTCCACACCTGATCAACTCTCCCAGCACACCCATGAGCCACGTCACAGTGGTTGCGAACCGTGTACCTGTCAGGGGAGGCGCCTGCCCTCCGAGAGACTCAAGAGCCAGGGACGAGGGGTTGGGCGGCACGGACGTCCCCAGAGGAAGCTGCGAGTTGTTGATCAGCATGTCAAACTTAGTGCTGCGGCATGTGTTGCTGCACACCGTGTCATGCTGGTAGAAGTCTATCTGGCCGGAGTCCATCATTTTTCTGCGTGAGAACCAAGCAGTTTATTGGGCAGGTGCCAAGGGCTGTTTAAGTCTTGAGATCACAACGATCCCAATACTTTCTCAAACACAAAGACCTCTACAGGATAAAAGATGAAAACAACAGATATTGCCTTTGAGTCCGAATATTGACTCACATGTACTCCAAGGGACAAGAGTAAACGTGATAAAGTGGGCGAAAAGCAACACACTGCAGTTTGTTTGCCTGATATTTGATCCTGCTACCTTTTCAAGTCAGGTACGGCTGGCACAAAAATATGGACACCAAATAAAAAACAATAATTGCTTCCACTTGTGCTAATTTAGCAGGTACAAACCGAGGAGGTGGTTGCGATTTTGCTCTGTTGATTAATGTGCTTCATCTTTTTTCTTAAAGAGACAAATTTAACTCATTTGCGCACAAAAACATATAAAAACGTTGAATTTGAAATATTACCATGGTCCCAAAAACATATTTATCCGTTTTTTGTCTACCTGAGCATAACCCCGCCGAGTCTGATGGCCCTTTTCCAATCCTTCAGGGTGGCTTTGCCTGCCAGGTGTACAAACTGCTTAGGACTGATAAGCTGGTCGTTAAACTGCGAAAACAAGTCAACAGTGTGCGCTTATAAACAAACAAGCAAAGACTTATACGCCACAAGAATAAAAAACAATCCACTTACTTTAACACATCTAACATTGATTCCAGGACACACAAACTTCTTGAAGAGTAAAACAGCTCGACTTTCTCCACAAGTAATTGGATAGCCATACTCAACACTCTCGCCCTCTGATTTGCTGTCATCTGTAAAAATAAATAAATATTTACAAAGCCTGTCAATGTTTTCATCAGTGCAAAAATATGCAGACGTTCTACTGAGTGATGTCATCACAACGACGGGCTAATTTCAGTATTCTTCAGCTGCATCATAAAACTTTGTACATTGCAAATAACACTAATTTAAATAAGCAATTAATGAGGGCACAGACAGGGTCGATTACAGTACTTACCATGTTGAGTCTCAATAGCCAAGACCGTGGTGCTTGTATCTGCAATGTCATAATTTCCCCTGCAGAGGGCAACAGATTGTCACATATAGCATAAAAACTAGTACTGAACCGTTGACTTTGAATTCATATCACTTTTGCCTCACACTCCTGAGATTTGAGGTTTTATATCTCTGCTCTGGGTCTCCCATGTGAAGTTTGCATGTCCCCCACCATGCTTGTGATAAAGTATCAAACAGATAAATATCAAAATGCAACACTATCTGGAAGTGTTTACAAACAAAATTCCTAGGAAATCCCAATCTCCTATCACTGGTGAGCTATATTTAGAAGAGGCCCAAAGTCAGTCTATGTGGTTCTTGGGAGCAACTTGCTGTTGGTTACGAGTTACGACGCACCTGACTTGGTTACGAATGGCGCACAGCATAAGACTCCATCGGCTGTTTTTCCTACAAATATTTGCTGTAGTTATACAAATGTTTACTGTAATTATGACATTTCACGGTTACAAACAGCATGCAATGAACTCATTTACAGTGTCGTAGTATGTCTGTACAAGAAGTCAGTATACATTTTTTTTAATTTTATTCTTTTATACAGCTAGAAGTGGTTTTCATACAAATGTTTACTGTTATTATGGCATTACCACCACCCTAGCATAGCTAAGTGAAAGACGACAGGTCACCTGCCTACAAATTTATGTTATGTTCCTGACGAAGGAACGGAACTCAGCCAAAAACTGAAGACCACCTATATTATACATAAAATTGATGCAAGAATTAAATTGTAGCTGCCATATTTTTGTTTGTTAAATGTGTTAAGTGCCCGCCCACCCATCAAGTGTGAAACTAAACTAAGTAAATCTTTAACTGCCTGCCTATAAAGTGTCTGTGAGCATACAATTCTGCACTTCCATCCTGCTATTTGTTTAAACTTTCAGTTAACTTTATGTTGTTGAATGCTACAAATAGTCAAACACAAATGCAACATGAAAGCACTTAGAAGAAGCATGGAGAAGACTCACATTGAACTGACCTCTATTAAATGTCGAACTCGAACTGATGTCACTCTTTGGCCACGCCCCCTTAAAGGCACAATTACGCTCCATAAAGCCAGGTTTTTCCATTTACGTCCTCTTTTACTGATGTTTTATGATTTTTGTTTTAACGTTTGAATTTTACAATACAGTGCCATTTTTCTTTATGAAAAACACATAACAGAAGAATTTGTGGGGGTTTTGGGAGGCTGAAATATAGTAAATATGTCTATAGTTTATATATATATATATATATATATATATATATATATATATATATATATATATATATATATATATATATATATATATATATATATATATATATATATATATATATGTGTGTGTGTGTGTGTGTGTGTGTGTGTGTGTGTGTGTGTGTGAGGTATTTTGACAATAGCATGCCACAGACAGTTATTAATCTTTATCCTTTAATTTCAACCTCTTCAAATATTTTGTTAGTGTATGCTAGCAATATTATAACTTAATAACAACATTATTCCTCCTTTCATTTTTTATACCGCTTGTCCTTAATAATTAAGGTCACTTGTGAGCTGAAGCCTATCCCAGCTGACTTTGGGCAACAGGCGGTGATGACGCACACCCTGGACTGGTCCTCAAGTCAGTTTATAGGGGAAAAAAACAACCGTTCACCCTCACACCTATAGACAAATTAGCGTCTCCACTGAAGCTAGCGTGCATATTTTTGGGGATGTGGCAGGAAGGACTTACAGATTCCACACAGCAGGGCGCAGAACCGAGATGTGTACCCAGATACTCTCAACTGTGAGGCAGATGTGTTAACGATGATCTCATCTAATCGCTAATCATCTGTTTCTGGAGTATAAATGAATATGATGCACATGTGGACAAAATTGTTGGAACCCCCTATCCTTCTATTAATGAAAGAAAAATCCACAGTTGTTGAATTTAATACATGTGATTTTTTTTTTTAAATATATATTAAAAAATTAACCAATGAAAATCAGACATTGCTTTTGAATTGTGGTTCAACAGAATTATTATTCATAAAAAATTAAAATAAAAAAATTAATTCATGAGACAGGCCCAGACAAAAATCATGGTACCCTTAACTTAATATTTTGTTGTATAAATGTATACCATTCGTATTGTCTATCTCTTTAATTTGTCATAAATTTTCCCTCTGGTCCATGTTTGGTGTGGTACATACACATCATGTCACCTTGGTTGAACGTGTCCTTATACACTCTTAAAAACAGTTGGGTCAAAAATGGACCGATCCTCTACTTGGGTTGATTTGACCCAATTTTGAGTGAAGAAATGGGTCTTTTAGTGTAAAACAACTCACAAATATTGGTCAGATCCTTTACTTGGGGCAAAAAATTGGGTCATTTTGTATAAAGCACCCCCCAAAAAAATTGGGTCTTTTTTTTTTTTAAGAGTGCAACACTCTAAAAACAGTTGGTTCAAAAGAAACCCCATTATGGATCAAAAATGGACAGATCCACTTTCTGGGTCAATTTGAGCCAACTTTCTGGGTTGTTTTATACAAAATGACCCAATTTTTTGACCCAAGTAAGGATCTGACCAATATTTTTGAGTTGTGTTACAGTAAAAGACACATTTCTTGACTCAAAGTTGGGTCAAATCGACCCAAGTAGAGGATCATTTTTGACCCACGGTTGGGTTATTTTCGACCCAACTGTTTTTAGAGTTATATGTTCAGAATATTTTCAATATTTTCTAATATCACCAGACCTTGAGATTGAGATTTTATTCTAAAATTATTATTCGGTTGAATCACAATTCAAAATCGATGTCTGATTTTTGTTGGTAAATTTTCACAAAATTTCTATTTTATGACTTTTGACAGATTCAAGTCATATCTGTGACAATTAGAGTAGCTACAATGTGCACGTGCGTACAATCAGGTTGATATTGCTGCCGTTATGAATTATTATTACGTAACATCTATTAGATCAGCAAATCTCGTAACGTGGATGTCATGTTTGTATGTTTTCATGTTTGTATAATCCGTCTCTCTCTAGCAACGTCCGTAGTATTTACCCATGCAAGATGGGCTGCAGGTGCAGGATGACTTGAGCCTTATGGTTGTTGCCACTGGACCCTCCCTCCTCTTCCTTCTCCATCATGAGATCCCCTGCAGACACAATGACCTCAGCACCCCTCCTCACAGAGCTGCACGCACAGAGGCCCAGCCACGCATGTTAACAGCAGTAGACCAAATAAACGCACACACGCACAGACGCTATTTTCACGCACACACATCAATGAAAGCTTCTCCCCCTCCAGTCGTGATGTCTGACATGCAACCGCTATAGAAAATGAACCCATAATGGGCTTTAAAAAGGAATAATCCACACATGAACTGGTCTTTTTCACTGTACAAAACAAGCCTATGCATTAAAGGTAATGTACGCATGAGGAGAGTAATACTAAGCCAAAATCTGTCCTGTAAGAAGAGCTGTATTATTCAACAATGAAACAGCGATCAACAGGTGAAAGTACCTGTCATATATAGAGTATAGCATGGTCACTTAAATTCAAAATGGCTGCCACTCGATCGCCTAATATCAAAAGCTGATGACAATACTGAATAATAGTTATATTATACTGACATATCATTATTATCATTATTATTATTATTTTTGCAGGTATCAACAAATCCAATTTAATGCTTTTTAATGCACGTTAAAACAACGTCATATTGCATACACACATGCGCACATATGCATGCATACATACGTGCATACATGTATGCATATACTGTTTATATATTAGAGATGTCAGTCGATTACAATTTTTAATCAGAATTAATCGCATGATTTCCTTACTGAGCGCACGATTAATCACAAATTAATCACATGTATTTTTCTAATTGTACAATAAAGTGTTAATAATAACAATAAAATAAAAAAACAATAAAATAATAAACGTTTTCCATATTTTTGTTAAATAACATCAAAGTGGACAAATATGGCTATATCTTTTACTTCATTAAACAGTAACTTATAGTAATTCATAAAGTTATTTGAAGTTAAAAAGATATACCAAATAATTAAAAGGAGTGTGAAACATTGAGTCATAGGTTTGTGTTGAAGTAATTTTATGCCACAAGGTGGCATTAGTGTTTCCTGTTGACATTAGTGACGGAAACAGTACATTTTTCTTTTGATATTCAGAGCAATTAGTATTTGGAACATGAAACAACTCGTGGACACCAGGCCGTTTTGTTCATTGTAAATTACAATTAGTCACTCGTCGCCATAAATACACATGTTTTTATTACAGTTTATTGCTACATTGTGTTATACAGTGACTCATGTGCACAGTGCTCTATGTAAAATAAAGCTTGAACAACAATGTTTTAAAAACATAATTTTAATGCATCTGAACATCATATTTAATGCTTTTTAATACATTTAGCTAATTCGATTTAATTACTTTTAATGCTTTTTAATGGCCTGCGGAAATCCTGTTTTAATTGTAATGCTTTCTTCTATGTTCTTTGCCATTGCTATATGTACTGCATTGTCAATATCACTTACAAATTTGAGCTGAAAGTTTGGGAGATCCTGTTGTACAGTATGGCCAAATAAAGCAAATGCTATCTCCCATAAGACTTCAACAACTGACAAATAGTCAGCCGTCATTTTGGAATTATTTGGACAAAACGCTTGTCAGTCATGCACAAAGAAGCAGCCTACTATAGCAATCAAATATTCATGAGAAAAGTGTTATTTACTAACCGTCTATTCAAATGCAAGAGCTCCAACATAGCAGCACTAGCAAGTGGCCTGAGCCTGAGCCTGAGCCGTTGCGTGCCTCCCTCACACTCCTTCACCCACTCAAACTGACGTCTGCTGGCGCGGCGTCACGCACAGCCCGGCACGCACGCACGCTGCACAACGAGCGCACAAACCCACCTCATCCACACACGCGCGCGCACACGTTCGAACCCCCCCACCCGCCTCCCCCTCCAAAAAAAAAAAGCACACACCCGAACACATCACCTCCTACTTTGAGTCAACATTGTCATAGTTTGACTTACCGTTGTTGAGCGGGCCACCGTTCTCCTCATCCTCCGCCGGCCAGAGAGGTAGGAGAGCATGCGCCGTGACGCGTCCACGCTCCCCGCACTGAAGGCAGCCTTTGCCTGAGAAGCATCTGTCCCGCTGTCACGACAAGCGGTGCGTTCGCACGCGATGCTGTGTAAATCGGTCAAATTACTCTTATGTGCGAGGGCGCCGCTTGATTGGCGCGCCTCTCAGCCCATGGCGGATCTCGCGTCTAAAGACACAACGTGCACACACACACACACACGCACGGGTTATGTACTCTAAAAAGGAAACCTCGTAAATGTTAGAATGCCACTCGTGGGGGTTCTACTTCTTTGTTTTGGAACGTACCTCTAGGGGAGACGTGCTTTTGTCAAAGGGTGACGGGTGGAGTGTTCTAACATGTCAACAAAACATACTTGCAGCTTCAATTAATCAGGAAGAAAATGTAGTAGATCCGAGTTCAGCGTTACCTTCCCTGCGAACAAAGGTAAAGCATTAACAAGAGCGCGCAGACTGACCTCAGATCAGTGCGGACAATAGCCCGCCCCTTAGGAATGGAATGCGGGCGGTGTGTTGATTGACAGCGGCGATGGGCCAATCGCAAGTCGGGTAAGCGCCTCGTGGCCAATCGTAAACACGGGATACTTTCTACTACAACTTTTTCTCAGTTGGGAGCGGAACACAAGAAGTCACAAGAGCCTCCGCGGCTTGCGCTTTACTTGCCCGCACTGAGCTGTGGAAAACATGAGAACAAAGTGTGAAAACATCGGAGATGCGGTGAAATCATTTTTAATCGGATACTGCCTTGCTTTTAGCTCTGTTTGCATACGAGTCCACGGCCAAGAGGGTAAGTTAAATACTAGTTGAATTAGCTCCAATTGGGGTCTCGAGGCTTTCCCCCCCCCTGTAAGTTTGCTAGCTAGCAAGTGCTTGAAATGTTTAAACATACTTTCATTGTAAATAATATTTCATTCTTCTGCTCGAACTCACAACCAGACTGTAAAACTATATTTGCTACATTTACTATTGTATACTGTTCTGTAATGTCATCTCACTGTGACGTCAAAACATGCATTTCATTATCAATTGCGTAGATTAAGTATACACTAGTAGTGATTTATTACACTTTTGCATGTTGTTCTGTCATTTCAAGATTTTATTTTTTTGTTGATCACGTGTGACACATTCTTGACATACTCTTACCTTCATGTTTACCTGCAGCTATGAGTTTACCTTTCCAACACTGAAGTGGGATCCGTATGCCACATCAATAAGCATTATATCTTCATTATACTCCAGACTCAACAGTGCAATCAAAGTGTTATTTTTGGCCGGTCTCCCTGTGGCTTTGGTTTCCTCACGCCGGCTGATGATTAACTTCACAGTCACTTTTGCCATTGCTGGGAAATGGGCAGAGTTTTGTGGGGCCCACGCGCAGTGGTCAAAATAATATTTCCCCTCGAGTGTTATGTGATGATATCTTTACACAGGCTCCTTTGGTTTAAGACGGAGTTTGAATTTGTACGTAAATCGGAATATGCGGAATAGTCTACGATTAGCCTATGCTAGTGCAGTAGGTATATAGTTATATACACATCTAGAGCATGAATATAAAACAAAAAATATGAATATAAATATAAAAATCAAATGGAAAAAGTTAAGTACAGAGGTAACTGAGCATGCCTGAGTGTGTTGCATGAGAACGTATGCACCACACAAAGTTCATAACTTTCAAATGTCTTATGTCAGAAAAGTTGTATGTAAACTAGGCTGATTATAATTACCGGTGCCGATATTCGTCCTTGAAGAATCATACGGCGGATAATAGATCAATTTAAAACTGTTAACTATAGGGAATTATTTATTTCAATTTCCAATTAACTTTTATAAGAGAAGCTGCTTATCCTGGGAACGCTCTGCACCTTCCGTTTTTGTTTGAAATTAAGATAAGTCAATATGTAGCATTTCAGATATTTTGGAAAACTTTATTTACTGTCGAAAACAATAGGAAGCTATTTACTTGTTTTAAGTTTTTTTTGGGGGGCAGCTCCCTGAAATTTTGTTAGAATTTAAAAACAAAGCTCTGTATTAACTAAGATTTAGAAAAATAATAATAATAATAATATTTTTCAAATCTTAAAAGTTGTTCAATAAAAATGTGCTTTAAAAAATCAACAAAGTTAATAGTTGGAGGTTCTTGTTTTTTACGTCACTATTTCCCTTTTTAGTGAAAATGAATTCCGGCTCCAAATTTTAGTTATCAGCCTCCTTGACTACTGATAGGTATCGGCCCCCAAAAAACAACAACCAAAGACCCCTTATTAACCGTTTTGTAAAAACTAGCATTTTTCTTTTTCTTACGTCGCTGATCTTTCGAAACGGCCCTAACATCAAATTGGGTGAGTCGACCCAACAATTATACGCATTCAGTATCAATGCTGTAACAGAAACGGGCTTTTGTGTGTAATGGCGTGCAGTAAACCTGGGACAGAAGCATGACGTTTAACACACAACACTTGCTTTCTCCCAACATTTTATGTGAAAACAAGTGTCGCTGTCAAGCAAGTTTTCATCGCACATTAGATTATCTGATTGCGGGATGAAACTGTATATCGCTGTGGGAAAACGCACACAGTTGAGGGTCTTCACCTGGGTCAGTGTATAAGGTGAACAAGTGTTGGGTCAATATTTGCAGTGTCTCTGTGTAAAGAGGCTTTTCACTTCCTATGGAAAGATGGCATATTTTTCTTACCTCTGTAAATCATCTACAAGAGGTCTTCCTGTATGAACGGTCATTTAAAAAAAAAATAATAATTCTGTGTTACGTCGCAGATTGAATTCAAGTTAGTCAACCCATAAATTTTACTTGATACTATCAGAACTGTAACAGAGGCAAGATAGCCTGTAAAAGGCAAATATGGATGTCATATGAGGTTCTTTGATATGACAATATTTCGTCGCTGCTGTGCGAAAAACACTTCTGTCCATTTTTGTCTTTTATTTTTTATATTGATGTTTTGGAGATAAAACTGAGCAGACATCCCAAAAACATAAAAATTGATATATATATACAGTATATATATATATATTAAAGGAAAAAATGGACACAAGTGTTTTTCACATAGCAGCGACGATTTGTGGGTTTACTGTTAAAAAAAATTTTGTTACTTTTTTTTTATGGCACTGTTATGTAACATTAGGATTGTTGCGTGTAAAATGTAAAAAAATAAAATGTTATTATTTTTATTTTACATTTATATTATTTAAATAATTTTATTTAAATAATAATACTACTACTAATAATAATATTTGCATTTAAATATTTTATTATTTAAATGTTTATCTTCCATTGTAAATTTTTGTTTAAATGTTTTTGAGATGAAATTGAATAGACGTAAAAATGTAAAAATAAAATTTTTTTTTTTTTAAAAAATGGGGAAAAATGGACATAAGTGTTTTTCACATAGCAGTGACGATTTGTGTTTTTTATGTTAAACAGACTTTTTTAAAAAACTTTTTTATGTCACTATTATATAACATTATGATTTGTGCGTGTAAAATGTTTAAAAATCTAAATTAAATTTTTTTAATTTTACATTTGTACTATTTAAAGTGTTTAAATATTTTTATTTTAATAATAATAATAATAAAAAACATTTAAACATTTTATCATTTAAATATGTTTATTTTTTATTGTAAAATGTTTGCCTGAAATTTGTATAAAATTTTATTGCCACACTAGGCAGTGTAATGCGGTGTCGTACAGATGAGCATCCCGTCTGCTTGTGCGGACCTGTGAGGGCCTGCCAGCAAATCTGGAGCTTGGGTCTTGTTATGCCCAAATGAATCCGCTTTTCTGCAACCGTTCTTCTACATTTTCCAAACAGGTCAAATCAGGATCAAATGAGCTCATGTTTTGTTTTTTTGTTTTCGGGGAAAGGGGAAGATGATTTAGTCAAAGCACTGCTCACTAAAATAACCCTTCCCCTGGAAAGTGACAAATCCATTCTGGGTTGCCCACGGTTACTGTATGTCGCTGTGGCATTTTCCAGGAAATCCTTAGGGGGCTTGAAGAGGGGCAAAAACAGTGTAGAAGTTGGGGGCTGGTGTGTGTGTGTGTGTGTGCGCGGACACAGGGTGAGCACACAAGGTTATCCTGCAGTTTGAACTCAACAAATCTTAAATACCCTTATATGGAAGATGAAGACTAAAAGGATGAAGCTCAGACGATGACCAGTCTTTTGACCATTCCCGGACCACTTGACTACTTAACATATTGCTGCTGTTCCGCCCACGCAAAACCGACGTATCTGTGTGTGATCACTATGCGAATTGCTCATTTATTTCCTGTGGCCCACTGATGAGTTAGATCATCTAAATATTAGTGTTTGCAGTCTGGTTCTTGTGTTTGTCGCGGGAACAGATGTCAGTTCACAAGTCAGATGATGTCATCAATCTTGAAATCATTTGAAATTATAAAGGTTATGATGGTGTAGAAAAAAAAGGTTTTCTTGGTCTCATTTGTTACAAAATTGTGGCATTTTGAATAGGGGTGTGTAGACTTTTTATATATACACAATAGTCTGTGTGACCACTTCCCTTACAGATGGACTGTTATAAACAGGCTGCGGTTTACTGTGTGTGTTCTGAGAAGGCCTTTATTAGTCTTCCATTGTAGACCGGAAAGTGGTGGCAATGCAGAAGTGTCAAAAAGGTCTGCTTCTTAGAAGGCGAACGCTTACAAATCATGCAATCTGTTTAGTTATTCTATAAGAATATACTGTATGTTATGTCAGATCCAAATATCATTGCAGTTAATAAATAATAGGGTTGGGTATTGATTGTAATTTCCTCAATCGATTTGATTTTCATTCACAAAAGTTCCGTTTGATTTGATTTCGATCCGATTCGATTCACTTCAGTTCAATCTGATATTGATTAATTATGGAACATAATTTCTTAAATATCAAGGACATGATTAAAAAAAAACTCCACAATCATTACATTCCTAATTAAATTCTGCGGAGACAGTACCTGGTTAAATTATATCTTAATTAACTAATTCACTCCAATCATTTTCACTGAAGCAACCCACTTCGCTCCTGGCTATTTTAGTGGATTTTGACTGATTTTGCAAGGCCCACAGAATATTGTGTTCTATTGCTATAAAAACAAAAGAAAGATTAGGGTCTCTTCTTTCATCAGGAAAAAAAAGTATATTTCTATGTTTCCGTTTTGCAGCAATTAGCATTAGAATATAGCTTAAGTTTCATTATTATTCGCAAATCTGTTTAGAATTGTGAGTAAATGAGCTTTTTTGCAACATGGCCCTGGTTGATAAGTATAAGTCAGGTCTTTCATAAATGTAAGAAAATACTTTGAAATTCATGTGAACAGCAAAAAAAAAAAAAAAACAGTAAGATACAAAAATAAATCTGCCCTTAAATTTATATTTTTTTGTTAATTTATGGGAAAAAAAGATATAACTGATTCATGGATTTATGAATCGATATCACGCTCAAAAAGGAAAATCGATTCAATCTCAACCATTCGATTTTTTAAACCCATCCCTAATTAATAAGCACAAATGTGTGATATTTTACTGGATTAAATTCAATAAATAATTTGTAAATTGCTGCCAAATACTAATGAAATTTAAATTAATAGTTACCATTGAAATGCCGTTACTGATTAATAAGTAATTTGAGTTTAAATTTACAGTGGACTCTTATTGATGGGGGGGAGGGAAGGGAAGGGATCCCCCCCCCCTCCAATGCATTTGAATGGGTGTCAATTGTACACGGATTTTTGCTATTCTGTTTTTTTACCTGAAAAAAATCTTTGAAAACTCCCAATATTTGTTTTGCTTGGAAACCGACATTTTGCCCCCCAAATTATGATTTGTTTCCTTCTAGTTTTCGACTCGCTGGATCATCTTTATTTGTATGGTTTCAGGTGATGGTTGTGGACACGCGCTACTGGGCGCAGAGTCCGGCACCCTGGCCTCACAGAACTACCCGGGCACATATCCCAGTAACAGCTGGTGCAAGTGGAAGCTCCGCGTCCCGCAAGGGCGCACACTGCAACTTCTTTTTGGGGATTTTGACATTGAAAGTAGTCCCGATTGCGCTAATGGCTCTCTCGTCATCACAGACAACAATGAGCATCCCATCCTAGGTACGATTTTTCTCTTCCTCCACCAAATGTTTCTTTCCCATGCTATTAGAGACATTCCCCGTGCCAATTCGCCCAGGGCATGCCAATCTTTTGACACATTGCTGTAACAAGCTAACTCGGAGACACAAAGTTGTGTCCTGAAGGCAAACACATTTGGGCACTGAACCAAAAGGACGATTGAGAAATTGATGATAGAGGGATTGCACTGTTACATTGCCAGTTGTGTTTGTTACTGGATACCGTCGTACCTGAGTCATGACTGTGATGTTCTTTTTCTCTCTGCTGGGTTACGGCTTCCACAACGCTTGAAGCGAGTTAATTTGCAGACGCCTCATTCTACACAACACAAACAAATATAACCTTGCTCTGCAAAAAATCATACGGCCGATCCATTTAAAAAAGTGTTCAGGGTGGGGTGGGTGTCAATCAGAGAACTAATTATTTAAATGTTCATTGATGCTTCTGACCCTGGCTCCTTCTGTCTTTGTTTGAAATTCAAACTAAATAAGTAAAAAAAAAATAATAATAATAATTTAAACAACTTTATTTACTGTAGCAAACAATAGGGAGCTATTTACTTTTGAAGACATGCTAGCCCCTGGAAGATTCCTGAAGATTTTTTTTTAAACTCCCAATATTTTAGGAATCTTAAACGTTCAATAAACATATGCTTAAAAATAAAAATTTGAAAAAACGCTAGAGTTTGTATTTTTTAAGCCAATATTTTCCCATTTACTCTAAATGAATATCGGTTTCAAATATCGATTATTGCCGTCCTTGACTACTAATAATCGGTATTGGTATCGGCCCTGAAAAAAACCCCATATCAATCTATCTCTATTTACAATAGCTACCAACTACTTAACTCATTCACTCCCAGCCATTTTCACTGAAGCAACCCCCTTCACTCCGGCTCTTTTACTGGATTTTGACTGATTTTGCAAGGCCCACAGAATATTCTGTTCTGTATGTTCTATGCTGTACAAACATGGAACCTACCAAAATAAACATTAGTCTCTTCTTTCATCAGGAAAAAAAAAGCATATATTTTTATCTGTTTCCGTTTTGCAGTAATTAGCATTAGAATATAGCTAATTTCATCATTATTCACAAATTGGTTTAAAACAGTGGGGAAAAATAGCTTTTTTTTTGCAACATGGTACTGGTTGATCTCTTATACACTGCTGCCACCTGCTGGCCCTATTTTGTAATAACTACCATTGCTTTAAACATTCTCTTCAGTTCAGAGGCTGCATCAAAGTCTTCAATATGTTCCAGCATAAAAAAATAACATAAAAAACATATAAATACGCTTTTGGGATGCTTAAAACATTAAAAAATAGAACATATTTATACGTTTTTGGGAGCAAATGAGTTAACTGTGGCATTTAAGCACAAACTATGAATGTTAAATTTATGTTAAAACCGATTTAGAATCAGTACAGTACACATTATTTTTAAATAAATGAATCATTTAAATAAATATTTGTTGGGTTTATTAGATTAAAATCGTATTAATCCTGAATGACACACAAAAAAAAAGATTTTATTTTTGGGCCAGACCTAAAAAAAAAGAAAATAAGTTTTACCTACAAATGCAGTGTGTGGAACATTCCAAAAGTTTATGTACAATTTGGAGATCAACCAAAAAGTCAAAAGTTGGAGTTCAAACCATAATCTTTCCAGAATTCAGCTCAGAGTGGCCTTTTCTGATTTCCACGATGGCAAAGAGGAAAAGAATATAAAATTTACTGTGGTGTATGAAACTGTCTAGATTATTCATCATAATCATATATTTTGAAAGTATATTAGTCAACGTATGCATAACTGAAATATCTTTCTCATACAGGTCCAGTGTGCGGGAGACGGAATGCATGGCAAAAGAATATGACACTCGCTAGCAATGAAGTGACAATAACCTTCAAGTCGGGGTCACATCGGTCTGGACGGGGATTTTTACTGTCTTACGCCACAGACCTTTATCCAGGTATGTGCCGTCACACCTGTCGCTCTGAGCGGAATCAAAAATTGTTTTTACAGTATACTTTATTTGATCACAGTAGCCATTTTTCCTGGCAAGACTCGAATGCTGTGTTGTTCAGTGACGACTGATTCTCCTCTTAGGACCATCAATGTCCATGTGACAACGTCTACATGACGTATGTTGGATAAGGGACATCTTGTGTGGTTAGACCAAAAAAATATAAGGACTTTGTTTTTTTCCCTGCATCACGTGACAGGTCTGAACAAGAGTCTTATACTTAGTCTCCCCGGATGAGGTCATCCGGGCTGCGCTGCGTGTATCGCAGCTTCCCGTAGCTTGTTTGTGAAATCCGGCCATGTCTGGACGCACAAACCGCCGTCTGTTCAGCTGAGATCACACGAGAGCCAGTCGCCGTGCTCGTCAGTCAGCGCAACAAAAGGCTTTGCTCATCTCGACACTGATGGCCGCTCATCCCCTAATATAGCAACACACTGGGCTATCTCATGTCTGTGGACTAAAGGGAGGGAAGGGGGTGGGGGGGTTATTATGTAAGCCCTTGAATGCATACTTGCGTCTTCCTTTAAATTCCACTCTTGCTCAAATTGTCTTGTTTTTTTTCTACCTTGTTGTTGCAGATATCATCTCTTGTTTAAAACGAGGCTCGCATTTTAGCTCGCCACGTTTGAGGTTGGTCAATACTGCATGTTCCTCATCATTGTTAACTCATTCAAACCCGAAAACGTTTAAATACATTATGTATTAATACATTGTCCTTCACTCCCAAAAACGTATTTATACGTTTTTTTAAATATTTTTTTTATTTATTTATTTTTTTAATGTTAGATCATACAGAAGGCTTTGATACAGCTTCTGACATGAAGAGGTCGCTTAAAGGAATGGTAGTTATTACAAAAAATGGCCAGCAGGTGGCAGCAGAGTATAAGAGATCAACCAGGGCCATGTTGCAAAAAGCTCTTTTCCCCAGTGTTGTCAAGTTTTGTGAATAATGATGAAAATTAGCTATACTGTATTCTAATGCTAATTGCTGCAAAATGGAAACAGATAGACATTTTTTTTCCTGATGAAAGAAGAGACTCTAATCTTTCTTTTGGTAGGTTCCATGTTTTATAGAACACAATATTATGTGGGCCTTGCAAACTCTGTCAAAATCCAGTAAAACAGCCGGGAGCGAAGGGGGTTCAGTGAAAATGGCTGCGAGTGGATGAGTTAAAGAAGTAGAGTACCAAGAGTTGTCTTCTGCTTTTCAGTGTTTACTGTCCTGCCGGGTGTAAAAATGTGACGGGAGACATTTGGGGAGGTCCCGATCAAGGCTACCGAGATGTAAGTACACGTCATTTGAAAGTCAAGTCATAGAGTTGGTAATTGCTAAGCAGCTCAGGTCAGCTCACCGTAGTATCAATTACATCAATTCTGACCAGTTTAGCATTTCCAATACAAAAAATATAAACGTACGAGATGCAGGGCTGATGACAGTCCAGGGGGTCCTCTTTTACTGCTTACCAATGTTAGCATAACGTTAGCATAGCTTAGTGACACCTCATGTCTGGTATCCTTTTACGATGGAATTGTGTGCAGTACCAAAACGAACCACTACGCTCTTAGCGTGACAGTGGACGGTTACGTTAAAGGTAGCACAGGTTGTGTTTGAGCAATAAACATAACTACATGCATTAAGTAAAGCATTTAATAAATGTTTGCATTACGACATTGAGTATTTTTTCATGTCAAAATATTGGACTATTTTTTTTTTCATTTTAAATTATGCAAGTAATTAACTGATTAGAAAAAGAGGAGGGTGAGTGTGTGCAGTGGATCAAAAAATGTTGAAAACGTCCTCATAACATGACATGTTGAAATAATTGAAAATTTTCAATTAAGTGATTAATCAAAATTTGAGTATGTGATTCATCTGATTTTTAAAAAGTAATCATTTGACAGCGCTCGTGATTTTGCTAGATCTGCGCGTAAAAGTGGTTTGTTATTCGCCTCTGCCACAGACGTCGGTGCTGTGTAAATCTGCCGTGCACGCCGGAGCGGCGTCCGACAGTCTGGGAGGGCTCGTGAGCGTGAGTCGTGGGAGGAGCCTCACACTCTACGAGTCCACCTTCTCCAACGGGATCCTTTCTAAAACGTTCGTAAGCTGCTCTAAAAAAAAAATTATTTTAATCACAATATTCATCACTGCCAACGTCAATTTTTTTATGTTGCCTTTTCTCTGTACAGCGGTTCATTATCTGAAAAGAAGCTGGTGTTCACTCAAGGTACAGCCTCGAGTCACATGTTCTCATTCTGAAGTATGTTACTGTTTATAAATATTATTTCCTGGCTGTTTACAAAACATTTCAGCACCCCCGTAATGAACTACTTCCAGCAGTCCATCCTTTCCTCTGATTGCTCAACAGAATGTAACAACATCCTGGCAGTGTATGGTTTAAACGCCTCGTCTTTCGAGGACCGTGAAAGCCAAGCGCACAAATTTTCCTGGTCCACCAGAACGGTACATTCTGGTCATGAGGGGCTCGTCTGGACCGCAGGTTGGAACGATCCATCGCCGTGGGTGGAGCTTGGACTCACTGATAAAAGCTCCATCACAGGTAGGGCAGAAGCTGATTTTGGGAGTACAGGGAGTCCTATAGTTAGGGCGGAGTTTCGTTCCTACGCTGGCAATGTAACCCGAATTTCGACTTATGTCGGATTTCCCAATTAAAGTTGATATTTACATCAAAATACTTTGTACAGTAATATATATATATATATATATATATACACACACACATATATATATACACACATATATATATATATATACACACATATATATATACACACATATATATATATACACACATATATATATATATACACATAAATATATATACATAAATATATATACACATATATATATATACATAAATATATATACATATATATATATACATATATATATATATATATATATATATATATACATACACATATATATATATATATATACATATATATATACATATATATATATATACATATATATATACATATATATATATATATATACATATATATATATATATATACATATATATATATATATACATATATATATATATATACATATATATATATATATATATACATATATATATATATATACATATATATATATATATATATATACATATATACATATATATATATACATAAATATATATACATAAATATATATACATAAATATATATACATATATATATATATACACATATATATATACATATATATATATATACACATATATATATATATACACATATATACATATATATACATATATATATATATATATATATATATATATATATATATGCGCGACCGGAAAAGCCGGAACCAATATTTCGTGTTTCCGCACGGACATTCATTGCCAACGGACAGCAGAGCGGCGCTATAAACACGGATATTGTGACGCGCCTGTTGGACGTCCGTTGCCTGAAATAACTTTAAAATGGCGTGATTACCGTGGGAAATTAACGAAAAAGGAGGCGCTACGGACGAGGCACTAGTGATGGGAATTCCAGCTCTTATTAGGGAACCGGCTCTTTTGGTTCGGCTCACTAAAAAGAGCCAGCTCTTTCGGCTCCCAAATGGCTCTTTGGATTTTTTGTCGCTTAAATAAATATATTACCAACAACAATTTAAAACTATGCGCAATATGAATTACTAATGTGAAAAAATTGCACTATATCAAATGTTTGTTGTAAATAAAAACTCGACTATAAACTCAAATAGAAAGTGCAAACAAATTAGATTAACATTTAACTATTTACAAATGAACTGAAATAAGGTTTAACAATAACAATTTTCAAGTGAAACAACAGACAAACAGAATCGCACAGCAAAATCTAAATTAAAATGTGTAAAATAAAAATAAAATAAAAAATCAGCATCCAGAAAACAGTGTTCTTCAGCCAAGTTGTCAGAAGTGTGTCTCTCACTGAACTCAAAACAATCCAGAAGACAGGACACCATTTTGAAACTTTCAACAAAGGGACATGTAACTGAAAAGTAGGATGTGGTGGTTCTGGAAGTCCAGCTGTCCGTTGTTAGACAAACTGCTGTGGCTTTTTTAACCCTCTCTTGCAGTGAAGCACGTTCTTTGCCATACAGGCCCGGGATGATTTTTTGGGAGAGTGTTTTCCTACTTGGAAGTGCATACATTGGATTGAGTGAATGAATAAACCTTCTGAATCCTTTGTCCTCCACAACTGAAAATGGTTGGAAATCACATCACAATCATTTTAGCCAGTTCTTCATCAATTGCCTTCTGTCTTGCTGGAGTCGTTGACTTTTGCGAAAATTGACCCAGAGAGCTGTGGGTTGTAATTTTCCGTTGTTGTGGTGGTGCACTGGATGATGCTGAAGACACTGCAGCCGCAGCAGCAACAGTTGCAGTAGCACCTTCATTGTCAGGTTCATTTATTTGCCTTTTTTCCTCCAATTGAACTAAAGGATGAGTAGTTCTCCTGTGCCGGTGTAAATTGTTTGTAGAGCCTCCCCGATATGAAATTTTAGTCTTGCTGACTTTACACTCTGCCTTAGTTTTGTCAGTTGTTGTATTGAAATGTGTCCATATATTGCTGCGTTTTCTCTTGTCACTCATTTTTGAACTGTTTTTTTTTTTTACCTTTCCGTTTATACACGCGCTCTCCTCCTCTCTCTCGTCTCCTCCCTCCCGTTCGCGTTCGAGTGTGTGTGACTGCTTGCAGCGTGCTGTCGTGTGCCCCTCCCCCCTCTGCTGCTCAGCGCTGAGCAGCAGACACAGAGACGTCAGACGCACAGAGACGTCACACACGCCAACGTCATACTCACCAATCAAATGCAGCTTTAGAGAGAGAGAAAAAAAACGGCTCCCAGTCAGGAGCCGGCTCCCGTCGTTCACGTCAAAGATCCGGTTCGTTCGCGACTACTAGGCACAGGCGCCGTAAAGTCTGTACGACGTAGTTGCGCGTACGACGTAAACTGAGGACTATTGAGAACATTTTTACTTTTAATTTAGTGTAGCTCATAAACCACTATAATAAATGTAAAAGTGTTCCTCAAGATTATTCCACTTCTTCTCTCAGGAGTGATCACAACCGCATCGAGCGAGAACCACATCAAATCCTACACGCTACTTTTTAGCAGAGACAGGAAGAACTGGAAAGTTTACAAAGATGCTGTCAACAAAGAAGAAAAGGTTGGGTTTGATTAAATATTTGCTGATGTGTTTTTTGGAGAAGTTACCACTTAACTCTTTGACTGCCAAAAACGTTAAATAACGTTTAGTAAAATCCTATGGAGGAGTGCCAAAGACGTTAAGACGTTTGTTTCAAAACAGAAGTAAAACTAACCATTTTCTATTGTTGATTACTGAAAGACGGAATAAGGTAGAAACAAACTTTTATTTCTGATGAAAGATGAGAGTCCAATCTTTCATTTGGTAGTATGTGTGTTTCCATAGTCCAAACACATAATTTTCTGTGGACCTTGAAAGATCAGTCAAAATGCTTAAATCGGCTGGCACCCACAGCATCCCTTTTCTGAAAACGTCTGGCAGTCAAAGAGTTATTTTTGTAGCTCTTATTTTCCTCACAGGATGAATAAAAAAAAGCATCTCTTAATCTGTTACAAGGTGTTTGAGGCGTTTGCCGACAGTCACCCGAGGGTGCTCAACAGCCTGTTTCCTCCCGCCGTAGCTCGCTTCGTCCGCGTGCGGCCTCGGAGCTTTCATGGCCGAGCTTCGGCTCAATTCCAAATCCTGGGCTGCCCTGTCAAGGTCACGCCGAGGTCTCGCTCACCCGACGGTATGTATCGTCTATCTTTGATCTTTTTCTAGCTTTTCAGAATGTTTTTAACTGTCGTTTCGCCAAACAGAATCTACGTCCAGCAAAGGTGACGCAGCCATTCCAAACACAATCCCCTTTCCCACAGACGGTCCCGTTTTAGTGGAGTCCAGGCAGAGTGAGTGCATATACGGTTACTTGTTTGTCCATTGGCACATTTGGAAGCTTAGTCAAGGGCTGAATTCAAATGACTTACTTTTATGGCTGCGTAGGATCGGGTCAACCAGTCATCATCGCAGTTGGAGTGGGCCTCGGACTAATCATGTGCTTCGGATGTTTGTTGGCTGGAGTCTGGTGGAAGAGAAGGTTGTTTTCTTTTAATACACCAGGATTTTTTTTTTTTTTACACAATATTACATTTGAACTAATTCACTGCCATTGTCGGTTATAGACGTCAAAAATTCCTTTAACTATTTCTTTTAGTTTAACATTTTTTTCCCACTTTTGTTAACAAGAGTATGAAAACCTAGATTTTTTTTTATTGTATTAGAACAGATATAAAAATTTTGATCAAAAAAAAAAAAGTAAAGATGATCACATTTTTATTTTATTTTTTTAAAGAGAGATTATTAAAAATTAGGAACATCAGGCGATTAAAATTTGTAATCGGAATTCATCGCATGACTTCACTAGTTAACTCACAATTAATCACAAATTTTATATCTGTTCTAAATGTACAAAAAAAAAATCTTGTTTTTCATACTCTTGTTAACAAAAAGGGGGGGGGGGTTAAACTAATAGAAATTGTTCAAATGAATTTTTGACGTCTATAGCTGTCAATGGCAGTGAATGAGTTAAAGGGGAAGTCAACCCCAAAACATTTTTTGACAATAATATGCTCTATGCAGTCTCACTAGTCTAAATATGGTATTCTAGTTAACATTGTGTTAGTGGAATATGAGTTAAGCAGCAAAATCCAGCTGTTTTTATCAATCTCACGAGACTGCCATTTTGTCACTTGCTGTTGACTGAAGATGACATCACGGTTGGCAAAATGGCCGCCCCCTGAGATGGATAAAAAAAACAGCTGGATTTTGCTGCATACCACATAATCCACAAATGTAATATTAATCAGAATGTCCCGTTTTGACTAGTGACGTCACATATAACATATTATTGTCAAGAAATGTTTAAGGTTGACTTCCACTTTAACAAAACAGAGTTAATACAGGGAGTCCTCAAGTTACGAACGAGTTCCGTTCCTGCGCTGACGATGTAACCCGAATTTCTGCGTGAGTCGGAATTCACCGTTAAAGTCGAAATTGACTTAAATCTACCTACAAAATATTACAAAAAAAAAAAAAAAGATGCTGTACTAAAAAAAAAAAAAAAAAGAGGGCGAAAAAGCCAAAAATACTCCCGGTGCACAAACACAGACAAGTGCTTGCACTAGCTAAGCAGAAACACTGGGGGCCAAATGGCGGATGAGGGACAAAATGGCAGACAAGGCGCGGATGTGGTGAAGCCAAAACGTCGTGGGTCGAGTGCGTCGTAACTCGAGGATTCCCTGTACACTTCTCCATCTTATTTAAAAGGACATACATTTAAAAAAATCTATGAAATTTTAGGGGGGCTGGAATTCAGTTTATTATTTAGTGCTCCCCCCCCAAAAAATGGCTAGAAATGCCCATGACACTAGTGATTAGGTCGTTATTTTGCATGGCTGTTCTCCAGCTTCATATTGTGTATATTGAGATTATTTTATTTACCAATATAATTAAATAAAAGCTATTTCTGTATTTTTGATAAGGTGTTTGATGGGCAGTTTTTGTAAAGGTGGCTAAATGCTGCTTTTCCATAATTATGTAAAGACACTGATAATATATATATATCCCCCCCCCCCCCCCCCGCAAATCAAGCAGTATTAGCAGTAAATGTCTGTAATGTTTTTTTGTTCTGTTCCATGCAGGAAAAAAGCTTCCCAAATGAAGTACTCGGTGCCAACAAGTAAGTGTGCCGCTTCCCTCAACCTGCCAATGTCGTTTATTGAGGTTAAAGAGTAACAATGGCTGTGTGTTCAGCAGGTTGCCAGAGTTTCCAAGTGAAGACTCTCCCGTGCCCTCCATCGGAGCTCATCTCGTACCCTCTGGAGCGAAATATCCACGACGACCTACCCAGCCCCCCGCTCAATGGTCAGCATCATCTCTGACGAGCCTTCATTTTTCCCGCTGTAATCGGTCGCTGGGCTTCTGAGCTTCTGAGCTCCCTCCGTGGGCCGTCCATTCTTTAGCCCGTCACCCAGTCACTGTATAAACATTCCTTTCATGGCCCGCGGAGCCTCTCTGAAAGGGACCCTTGAATTGGCGCTCGATAATGGCCGCTCAGCCCCTCCTCTCAGAGGGGCCCCCTTCATTGCGGCTGATAAACAGGACGGAGGGGCGACGCTAAGACAAAGCAGCGTCCGGCACAGCCTGTCTAATTAAAAGGGTTCTGGGATTGAGGCTGTTGTGGGGGTCTGGGGCCCCCATGACACAAGCTAGGCAGAATAACAAGTGAGTGTGGGGGGGGGGGGTCAGCTAATGAAGATCAATGTTTGGCTGGTTTCCTACATATGACAGTGAGAGAGTGCACATGACGACCTGGTCGAGCCAGTTTATCAAGTGAGGCTGTTCCGCCACCGTCCTCTAGGTGGTGCTAATGTACAAAATGGCGGGTGGTACCAGTCAAAACACAGCCAGCTTTTTTCATGGCAAATTCTTGAATCATCTTTCCCCCACCCCTACTTAGCACCATCCATATTTTCCATTCAAAGAAAATTGGTTCCTCCTTTTGTGGAAAATTAGCGTTGCAAATGTCTAACCAACAGCTAAAAACGGGTACGACGGCGTATTATGGCTAGTACAAATATATATATATATATATATATATATATATATATATATATATTTTTTTTTTAGACTGTGAGGGCAATATTTTGAGAGAAAAAAAGCTTATAAAGTGGCAAATTTGCAACTTTAAAAAGTGACAGATTTTAAATCCGAAATTTACGAGAAATACACATAGCGTACAACTCTGATGTTAGTGCCAATACTTTTTGGTCATGTTTTCAGATAAGGAGATAATTGAAGATATATAATATATATAAGATATATAATTGAGATATAATTGCTTTAGCAGAGATTAACCATAAGCATTTGCACTTTGAAGCGTTGGGTACAGCCAGCGTTCAAAGACGCCTCACTTGGTGAAGGTCCACACCTTGAGGATCAAGCATTTAAGTTAATTTGTTCAAATGTATATTTACTTGTACATTTATGTTTCCAGAATTATTATTTCCACATTCATACTTTTTTTTTTTTTTAAATACTAGTAGTTAAGTTGATTGTTGATCATTCACTTGCATTTACCTAAAGTATGCTAGCTTCTGATTGGTTAGTCTTAGTCAGCTGATAGGGGATCAGGAAGTGGTGTCGCTCTAGTATGAAGTTTAAATTAAGAATAAATCAGTTTCCATCCTGCCTTTTCATTTTATAAATAGTGTTCCATTAACCACCAACGAATCCTCACATTAGATTATAGCTACGCTACGTGTATTTATTTTATTTATTTATTTGTTTTTTTCTCTGAATATTGCCCCCATCCTCTAAAAAAAAGTATGCCGTATATATACGTGGCCCTAATACACCTGAGTACTTCTATGTACAAGTAAATAACAGTCTGATGCCTAATCATCAGCTAGTGGCAGGAAGCTAAGACAAGCTAGCCACAAACTGGCTGGCGGTTAAGAATCACTGATCTGGGACACTATTTACATGCCTTTTTAGGTGCTACTGTTTTGGTTAGCAGCCAAATAGGCTCCTTAGTTAATGCAAACATTTCAGTGACAAACTAATGTAGAGGCAATATGGAATACAATCTATTTTGACCATATGTTTGTTTTTGTAGACTACGCCCAGCCCGCAATTGGACAGAAGGTGGGCTCTACATTCCGGCCCCCCTCTGACGAGGGCTACACAGTCCCCTTCACGTTCAGCCACTACGACTCCCCCGGCAACCTTCCTGAGTACGCGGAGCCGCTTCCGCCAGAGCCCGAATACGCCACCCCGTTCGGCGAGCAGGAGTGCGCACCCATGTCGGCATCGCCCGGCGCCCCGGGTAGCTACGACTGCCCCTCCCACAGGATGCTTCACAACGGCTACTGCACTCCCTCCCTCCACGCCAACGCGCCACGACCCGCCAACGTCGTCTACGCCGAGCCAAAGTCGTGTTACTCTTTATTGCAGCGGTACGAGGAACTTTTGTGAGAGCAACTCGCAAGAACTTGGATGGAATGCGCTGTCCGAAGCTGACACAGCGGAATCTCCAGTGACATAAGAACCCAAAGTTGATCACACAGTGATTATGGGAGCCGAGCGCACTATTGTGTCTGAAAGGAGAACAAAATGTAAACGTTACACAAAGAGAATGTGACTTTTTTGTAATTGATGAAAGAATGTTTTGGTCACAAGCTGCACTTTGAGAAAACTGTTTTACAGCAAAAACAAATCACGTAAGTGAATGCATTAGTATTTACAGTCACCTTTTCTTCCAACTGTGATGCACTCAGACTGACGTGGTGGTCATGTGCCATATGGTACCACTAGGTGGCTCTAGTGAGCTCTAAACATTGAACAGGTAGACTGGACAGTTGCTTATACACCAAGTGCAACATGCTTTTTGTTATGCTTATAATAAAAAAAAATACACAAAGGCACAATGGACATGTTAAGATTTTTCAATGTATTTGTGCTGAGAAAAAAAATTGTATAACATCCCCCCGCCCCTTTTTTTTTAACAAGCGCACAAACATGGATCACACACAAACACTGGAGATAAATATATATAAATGATTCACACTAACAATTACAAATAAATTGTGCTTATTTTGTTAATTTACAGCCGTTTTCCTCTTTTTTTCTTTATTTTTGCAACTACTAGTTGCACAAAAAATGTCTTAATTGACGAGTCATTGTAGAGTCATTTGGGGAATAATAAAAGAGACTTGTAAGGCACAATATAATTTTTTTTACATGTGAACACAACTGATCACTAAATCCATCACTGGTCACAACAAATTTAGATACATAACAGGTTTGACACCACTTTAAACACGATGCAGTGCCGTTCTACAACCACAATTAACAATTAAACACGTTGTCAAATGAATACAGAAACAGTATTGATGTCAGTAGATTGTGCTGGTGTAACTAATAATGTCACGTGAACGCACTGTATCCTTGCTGATACTGAGCAACAATGAGACTGGAGCTCATCCCATATTAATATTTGGGGGGGGGGGGGGTCATAACCCTGCAAGGCAGAACCTCCAAAGTCACCATAAAACAGACAATGTTTGAATCAACATTTTTTACATCATTAAATATCAAGCAGGTGCAAGGGGAGAAAAAAGACAGAACACTCAACTTCAAATCATTTTCTAACAGATGAGTATGTGTGATGAGAACACATACTGGGTTATTTGTGGTCAATTTATTGGCATGCACGATTTATTTAAGGCGTTTCTCCATATTTAGTGAGCAAAGGCACATATAGTATTTTACATAAGACAAATTTAAGGCACAAAATTGCATTAATTGCTCTATATACGCCACAGATAGATGAGAAAGACAATATTTGTAAAGCAAATTATTATTATTTCTTTACTTTTTAGGTAATTAAATCACTGATGTGCCATGGTTACGCCTCTGAGTTAGTTGTGAAATATACAAATGTGTCAATTGTTTGGCGATTATGTCTGGTCCTCCAGCTAATATGCTATATAAGCTAGCATCTGCTGGGTAAAACACGTTTGTGTGATTTTGTTATTTAATTCATCGTATTACTCAATATTGTAGTCAAACAGCATTTCACGTGTCATAATTAAGTGCTGTTATCCCCTAAAAATCATTTTATGTGGTAAATAAAGTGTCTACTTCGTGTTTAAGAAGAATTCCTACAAAAACAATGGATGGATGATTCTTTTGAGGACCACTAGAGGGAGCCCAAGTACTATCTCTGGTCCTCCAGCTAATATGCTATATAAGATAGCATCTGCTGGGTAAAACACGTTTGTTTGATTTTATTTAATTCATCGTATTACTCAACATTGTAATCGAACAGCATTTCATGTGTTATAATTAAGTGCTGTTATCCCCTAAAAATCATTTTATGTGGTAAATAAAGTGTCTACTTCATGTTTAAGAAGAATTCCTACAAAAACAATGGATGAATGATTCTTTTGAGGACCACTAGAGGGAGCTCAAGTACCACACACGCTTTGACAATTATTGCCTTGTACTAAACAATTTCCTTAGCCTATGAGTTTAAATTGAGTTTGTTTTTAAATATACATTGTGCAATGCAGTTGCTGTGCACAAGTGAAAGCATATAGAAAATTATTTTGCTGCAAGTGCTTTAGAAGCATTACAAGATGTTGTTTGAACTCCTTGTTTCGTTTGGTTTTTGAGGCAAACGGCACCCTGCCAGCATGTTTTAAGTCGAACCCCACTTTTTGGAGGTTCACCTATATTCTATGATGGAATGTCAAGCAATAATTTGTGTTTCCTAACAAATGTCTTTTGGCAACTATTTGGTTTTGTACCTTTAATACAAGACTTACTCTCCACTGTCAGGGGTGACGCCCTCATTTGTGCTTCCATCTTTAGGATCCCGCTCCTCCGCAGAGTAGTGCGCCACAGTCTGGTGTGTGTTCCGTGAAGGCGCGTCTTTAAAACGCAGACCGCAGTCCTCGCATTCGTAAGCCAGCCTCGTGCTCTCTCCCTCTGCCGGACACTTGCCGGCGTTCCCACCAAGCGGCGCAAATCCAGATTGACTCCCGCTCTGCGATGGAGCGTCGGGGCCGTGAGGCGCGTTTGGATTAGCGGGCGGATAAGTGCGAGGACGCCCAAGCTGCACCCCCGTGAGCCCCGATTGCTCCGGGGTTAAACCGTGGACCGTTTGGTTGTGGAAGCGGATGCCGGAGCGGTTGGAGAAGGCTTTTCCGCAGATGTTACAAACGAACGGCCGCTCGCCGGTGTGGATTCGGATGTGAATCTTGAGGGCGCCAGATTGGGTGAAGCACTTCCCGCACTGGCCGCAGCGGTAAGGCTTCTCCCCCGTGTGGATCCTCTGATGGGCTCGGAGCCCCGCCAGGTGGGGGAAGCCCCTCCCGCAGAAGCCGCAGGAGTACGGCCTCTCGCCCGTGTGGATCCGCCTGTGGATCTTGAGAGCGCCCGACTGGCTGAACCCCTTGCCGCATTCGCCGCAGGTGTACGGCCGGGCGCCCGTGTGCACGTGGAGGTGGATGCGCAGGTTGCTGTGCGAGTTGAAGGTCCGACCGCACTGCGTGCACAAGAAGCCGGACGGCTTTTGGCCGTGTTCGGTGCGCTGATGCTGCAGCAGCTGCGAGGGTTTGGAGAAGGACGCAGGGCAGTGCATGCAGGGGTGCGACGAGGGGGCCGTCGGCGGGCGGCCGCGCTCCTCGGGCACGCGCTGCTGCAGGCGGGACTGCAAAGACGCCAGGCAGGGGAAGGGAGGTTGCGGGCATGGCAGGCATGTGCTGATGGGGCAGTGGTGGTGGTGGAAGTGGTGGTGCGTGTGGCAGAACGCGGAGCAAGGGAACATGGAGGAGAGCGGGTTCAAGGAGGACAGTCGGGATGGGGGAGTTTCCGGGTCGGGCCTGCTCTCGGATGAGCCGCTTGGTTCAGGGCAGCTGTCGGGTGGGCTCAGTGGAAGAGGAGGGCTGGTGCTTGTGGAGGAAGGGCTGCGCTCTTTTGAAGCCTCCGAGTGTTGAAGTGAGGACGAGGCTTGTCTGGGAGAGGAGAAAGGGCAGCCGGGGCAGGTGCAGACATGGCGCATATCTAGCACACATGACAAGCACATATTTATTTATTTGGGATTTTTGTTTTGTTCAAGTCAAACACTCGATTTTCTGTCAAATGTCGCCATTTTTTTATTGGTCTTCCGCAGTATCAACTCGTTTCCTGAATGGCTATCAACCGTGCCACGTAACAACGACGCAGCCCGTGCCTCGGACGTAGTCGGTGTTTACCTTACAATATTATTGAAACGTTTATGAGCATATTACTGATGGAGAAAATAAATCATGAGAGAATAGCACTTTACCGTCACTGGCCTTGCTTTTCTTCAGCGCCGCATCGATCTTGTCGTGCATCGGTCGGGCTTGTTGGAGCAGATCCCCTCCTCCTAACATGCTCCACACGTTCAAAACGTCGTGCTGCTCCTTCGCGGAGCTCCCCGACGACATTAGGAGGTCGCCGATGAATTGGTGCATCTCCATCCAGTTGCTGTGGTCTGGCTGGATGGTGTAACACGGAGTGAAATGAGTGACAAGAGCTAGCAAGGCTGCTTGTTTTGGTGCTGGTGGTGGGGGACTTACATTGTCGCTGCCTTTGTCTTTGTCCATCCGTTTACACAAACACGACTGAATTCTAATCGTCTACTTTACTTTTAGGCAACCGTTACCGTACAAGAAACGCGACGAATTGAATACACAGAAAATTATTTTTGTTATGGTATTCGTATGAGCAATATCGCTGGCTAGCAGGACTTCCGGGCGTTTCAGACATGTGACCGGAAGTAAAATGCAGCACGCATGTTTTTATTCATCTACTTTCTTTTTATTGATACTATTATAATATATTTTTAACAAGACAATGGATGGATGATATTATGACATTAGATATAACGAATAATATATTATGTAAATGTAACACTTAAAAGTAATAATAATTAAGTAATCCAAATGTGTTTTATCTAGCCTAACTGACTTAACGGCTCTAGTCAAAAGTGAGCATTATTACCTTGATAGTGGACATAACAGATTATGGTCATAGTTACCTCAGTACTCAGAAGCTGTTCAAAATCAGAGAGGGTTGTTGTAATGACAGGAAGCTTTAAAAAACTAAATAAGAGCAAACATAAAGCAAATGTGTCTGTCAAAGATGTTGATTTATGGAACAATCATGAAGGTTACAAAAATATTTAAAAAAAATTGAGTGTAATGAAATTATACATGAAAAGGGGCTACCAATAAATCCCTTTTTATTGTTATATGAGTGCACATATTTGTTCGACAGTTGACCCTGTAGTTCAGGGGTCACCAACTCCGGGGTCCTCGAGGGTGCCTATCTGGCATGTTTGATATATTTTCCCTCCTTCCAAGCACCTGATTCAAATGATCGTTATCAGGCTTCTGCAGAGCGAGCCTGCTGATGACCTGATCATTTGAATCAGCTGTGTTGGAGGAGGGAAATCTAAATCATGCAGGATAGGCACCCTCGAGGACCGAAGTTGGTGATCCCTGCTGTAGGTTCTGTTCTTTGCAGGCATAAAGTAGGTCAAATGTCATTTCCAACAAATCTTTCCCACAAATCTTTATTTGTGCAGTTATGAAATCAGTAGGCATTGAATGACATTCCTCCTCCAACAACAACAAACGTTGCTTAAAAAATACCACATGCATTAAAAATGCAAATCCCAACCACTATACCTGAGTAGAGACTACATAGAACAGACAGATGATCTTATTTGTGGTTCAGTAAAATATGTACTTGTATATGTAGGCGCTTCACTCAACCTTTTTTTTTTTATGAATCTCTCATACAGCAGTGAGTGACACTGTTCAGTTCATTCTAATATCTAAAGTTCTAAACAAAACTCAACCCCTCAATGGAGTCATTAAATTGACCTACAATGTCTACTTGTATACTCAATGTGTGAATTTACTATTGAAAAGGAGCAGCCCCACATGATTTACTTTCTAACTGCCGACACTTACGTCCGTGACAACTTTCTCATCATTCGAACAACTGCTATAATAGACATGTATTGCAACCTAAATAAAACATGCGTGCATTAAGTTTATCAGTATTCTAAAGCGCTATGTCATATAATAATCTACTCGCAGAATTTGCATGAAGTAACAAATATATTTAAATGCTACACAAATATACATTATTTCAAGTATTGTAATACGAAACCCAGTGTTTATACTGCATTTCAATCTCCGTCGTGCATTAAAAAAAAAAAAAAAAGGTAAAAAGAAATCCTTGTGCTTGTACAAACTGAGCAAGAATTGTAACGGTACCATTTAACACTCCACGTTTTGATTTATTCTTTTAAACAAAGGAATGTTTTTATCAAAAGAATCATACTAACCTAAATGATACCAGTATTGCTGAGGGCACTGAACATCATCTACAAATCAGTTTTTTGTAAAAGTCAACCTCCATTTTAATTCCTTCCTAAAATGAGTTAGCAGATGGGAGGCTCAGAGAGAGATCCATAACATCATCTTGTCTCGCCGCTTCTGCCGTCACCTCACACTCCACCCGCTCACTTTTAACCACAGGAGGAGGCGTTGGACTGGATGCCCTCTTGGATAAATCCATGGGTTCACAATCGGCATCTTGGATCGGAGGCAACACAGGAGCAGGAAGCGCCGCTACATTTTGGACTTCTGGCACAACCTGCGCAATCCCCGGTGGAAGTGTCAGGCCCTCCGCGTTGGTCGGAACAAACAGGACGAGATTAGAACCGGGTGGGGGCATTTTGTCGAGGGTGAGCTTCCAGCAGCCATCTGAGGCGGGATTGTCCCCCGCCGCCAGCTGAAGAACAGCAGAGTTGGTGACAGGCGAAGAAGCAGGGTTGTTTTGCACATGTGTCGGCTTTGGGGGTGTTGGTGCTGGATTCGTTGGATCGTTTGTGGTGGAAATTGTCTCAAGGGGCTTCTTTAATGAAGGATGTTTCTTTGTGGCAGTCTAAAATGGGAACAAAAATTCAAGCACGTACATGAAAAATTAAGGTTTTTTTTTCTTCTTCAAAAATTGTCCGAATTTTTGGGCTCTTGTATATTTCTTGCCAATGAGAAGAACCTAAAGTTTGTAGGTGGAGTTTGATGGAGTTGTGTGTTAAGTATCAATTACATTTCATTCGGTAGTGCTGGGTGTCATCTGTGTAGAAAAGATAATTTGTTAACATTTTCAAAAAATATAGGCAAGGGAAAGTAAGTAAAGCTGAACAGGAGAGGCCCTAGGATAGAACCCTGGGGAACACCAGCGGTGAGAAGTACCAGGATGGGTGTTTTTGAGCTTTATACAACCAAAGACAAATTATTCAAACTATTAGATGTGTGAAAGGTTTTAGCTAGGCCTGGGTAAATAAATAATCAATATTGAATCTATTTTACTTTTCAAGCCCAATATCAATTCATAAAACTATAAATCGATGATTTCAATATCTTTTCCCCATAAACTCATAAATATATTCTATTTCACATGTCCCAAAGACGTATTTATACGTTTTTAAATGTGTCTTTGTTTTTTTACGCTAGACTAGAGCACACAAGAAGGCTTTGATGCAGCCTCTGGACTGCAAAGAACGGTTGAAGAAATGTTAGTTATTACACATTAACGGCCAGCATGTTTTTATAGCAATAGAACACAATATTCTGTAGGCCTTGCAAAATCCGTCAAAATCTAGTAAAACAGCCGGGAGTGAAGGGGATTGCTTCAGTGAAAATGGCTGGTAGCGAATGGGTTCATTTATATTTACAATTATTGAATTACAATTGTGAAAATATTTTCATCTCATCTTTACTGATGTCAATGTTTGTGTAACACTTAAGTGACTATAACACGTGTTACTTTCATTAATAAACTAAATCATTTAACAGTTACCGCCGCAATTATTATTTTTTGAATTTAATGTTTGTGGAGTTTTTATCATATCCTTGATATTTAAGAAGAATTGGTGTTCCATAATTAATATCGGATTTAAGTGAAGTGAATCGTAAAAAAGAAAAACCGAACTTGAATCGAAATCGAATCGATTAGGGAAATTAGAATTGATACCCAGCCCTAGTCTTTGCATAATAATCAATTAGTTATGCATAATTGATTTTAGGTTAATCATGTTGTGAAACAAAAGTCATGCAACCATACAAATAACAATCAATGAATTGATGATCAAATGTAGCCAAAGTCATCAAATGTCAATCCCTCGTCCACACTCACCGTAGGTTTGGCAGGCTGAGGCGATTGTCCACACGTCTTCAGGTGGCTGTCGTAGTTATGCTGATGAGGAAAGCCCAGTCCGCAGCTCTGACAGAGGCAAGGAGAGTTGCCGGCATGGCCGCCCATGTGGGACATGAGCAACAAGGCCGAGCGGAATCCCTTCCCGCACTCCGCGCATTTGAGGACCCTCTGGTGGGCCCCGGCGTGTTTCTTTAGCTCCTCGCTGGTGCTGAAGCTGAGGCCGCACTCCAGGCACCGGATCTCGTCCCCTTTGACGTCACGGCTGCCCCAGCAGCCGGTGTCTTTCTTGTGTCGCAGGAAGTCCCCCTGGCTGGAAAACTCTCTCAGACACGCCACGCAGTGAATGCGCCCGGGTTCGCACTTGTGCTGGCGGTAGAGCTTGGCTAGGCGGAAGTGACAGCGGCACCTTACGCACGTGTACGGCAACAGGCCGAGGTGCGAGAAGCTGTGTTTGAGGAGGGAGTCCTTGTTGCCGAAGCTGTCGGCGCAGTCGGTGCATTTAAAGACACGGTAGCACGCCTTCTTTTGGTGGCGCTTGAGGGATTTCGCCTGGGTAAAATGCCGGCCGCATTTTTCGCAGACAACCTCCGGCATGGAGCTGTGCAACGCCACGTGATGCTCGCAGGCCTTCAGGTTGGTGAACACGCGCTTGCACAGGTCACACTCGTAGAACTCATTCTCGAAGTGAGTAATGGACAGGTGGTGCTCCAGAGATTTGTGCGAGGCGAACGACATGAGGCAGATGCGACAGTGCGGCCGGACCGTCTTGTCGGGGCGGTGCGTGCGCAGGTGCACGCGGTAGTTGCGGATCTGCGAGAAGCGCTTGCCGCATTCGGCGCAGCAGTACGGCCGCGCCCCCGTGTGCAGGTTCATGTGGTCCTGCAGCTTGAAGTCAGACGACAACCGCAGACGGCACACGCCGCAGATGAAGTCGCCAGAATTTGCCGGCTCTGTAGAGAACGCAATGACGGTTGAGGTGTGAGATTGTTTGTCTTTTGTTCGTGACAGCAAAAATGACAATTTTGGCATAAACGAGGACCTTCTGTACTTAGAAAATGCCAAGCCACGCTATATCTAGTGAAAAACGGTGAGTAATTGATGGCGCCACAATCGAAAAGTTTCAAATTGCCTACATCGGGGGTCTGCAACCTGCGGCTCTTTGGTTCCCCTTCTGTGACTCCTTGTGGATCTCTAAAAAAAGAATGTGTGGAAAGTAATAACTTTTTTTATATTATTTATTTGTATTTTTTTTTAAATAAAATAAAATTAACTTTTGATTTAGATTTTAAAAAATGTATGATTGAATAAATCTTCCCAAAAAAATGTCAATTCAATTTTTATGTTTTTAAAAAATTACCTAAAAACGTCAAAATAGTGATCGTAAAATGTCCAAAAAGAAAGAGGAAAAGTGGAAAATTACCATAAAATGTCTATAAAATTGCCAAAAATGTTAAAAAAAAATGAATAAAAAAGGCAGAAGAGAAAATGTTAAAAAAGTAACCTAAAATGTCCAAAAACAAAAGAAAGGCAGAAAATTACTTTTGGAATTGCCCCCCAAAAAGTCAGATTTTTTTTTTTATCAACAGAAACAAACAGAAAAGAAGGCAAAAAAGAAAACGTTCAAAAACTGACTATAAAATGTCCAGAAACAAAGAAGAAATCCAGAAAATTACCCAAAAAATGTCTACAAAATTGCCCAAAAAAGGCAGGAATAAATGAAAAAATTAAAAAGGCATTAAATGTCCAGAAAATTACCATAATATTTCTATGAAATTGGTAAAAATGTCAGAAAATTTAATAAAAAGGGCAGAAAAGAAAATGTTCAAAATAATCTAAAATGTGCAAAATGAAAAGGCAGAAAATTGCTGTTCTAGAAATATACTTTTGGAATTGCCCAAAAAAAGTCAAGATTTTGGTTGGTTAAACAGAAAAGAAAGCGTTCAAAAAGTAACTATAAAATGTCTGAAAATTACCACAAAATTGCCAAAAATATCAGAAATTTGCTAACAAAATAGGCAGGGAAAAAATGTTTAAAAAAAATACCCATTAAATGTCAAAAAATTACACACACAAAAACTAAAGATGAAAGGTGAAAAGAAAATGAATGCCAAAGAATTGCATATTTTTGTGTTGTGGTGCAGCTCTAATTAGTTCTTGGGCCTTATTTATTTGCTCTAAATGGCTCTTATGACAGGAAAGTTTGCTGACCCCTGGCCTACATGAATAGTTTCAATTGTAATTGTACTTGAAAGTATGATCCCAAAACAGTAAACACCTTAATATATTTTCTTACGTGTCGTACTATTTTCCGGTTTACTGTAAACTTATGATAGACCGCACTTAACAAACTAACATATATTGCACGTCAATAAGACCATACCATGCCTCACTCGTCAATGTCGTCCTACCGTTGTCTTCATCCTCATAGTCATCATCTTCATCTTCATCTTCCTGGCAGACCACTGAAACTTCGCTGTCATCCGAGTCGCTCTCCTCCGGCTGCCGTTGGGTCGCCGCCGGTTTGTTCCCATCGTCTTGCAGGGGGGTCGCTCCACCGCCAGCCTCCTGTCCACTTTGTGATGGTTGTAGCTGTTGACTTGGTGATGCTCGCAGGCCAGGTGAGAAGCGGACTTGTTGGCCTAAGGGCTGCTTGGATGGCTGACCTTTTACCAGCTGGCTTCCCCTGGGTGGGTCAGGGGTCGTCAAAGCGGGAGAGGGGCAAGGTGACTGTGAGTCCTCACATGATGTTGAAAGGCTTTCCTGTGGCTGGAGGACGTCGGGAAAGCCCAACTCTGTCAGTTGGATATCAATTGTGTATTGAACAGACATTGTGCCAGCCGGGGAAGGCAACACAAAAGCAGGCAGTTGTTTTCGAGTCGTGAAAATAAATAATTCACTCGTATGTGGTCATGGATGGCACAGTTGCTGATGCACTTAGGTTGCTGGTACGACTCCCCACGCAGACTCACTGACTTGTTCGAACTTGAAAGTCCCTTGTCCCTTAAATGTTTCTTTCATCTGAAATGTTACTTTGTCTTTAATATTTGATGACGTCAATGGGCAATCGCCAGGCCTGCCCTTAACATCCAAGAGGATATTACAGCACGTTTTCTACATACTTGTTCTGACAAAGTCTTCAGCCGCGCCTATCAAACGGCTAGACAAGTGTTAAATCCTTCGAACGTGGCATTTTCTCCACATTTGCTTTGTTGAAAACATTCTTGGAATTCCGGCGTGAATCCACCTGAATTGTGCACGCCGCTCACCTGGCAAAAAGACTCGCTACTCTCGTCCGCTCTCTGTCCACGACCCGAATAGTCATCATAGTCATTTTCCCTGTATAAAGGCGGAACAAAATAAGAAGAAATCCTCCTGGGATATGACAAAAAGATGTGTTTTCACGGCGCAATTAGCGTTAACGCTCGACTCTTTAGGGCGAGTTGGAGAGCAATGAAAACATAAGGAGCCACAAAGGCAGGAAGTAGCCGTGAACATGATAGCGCACCTATTGGCCCGGAATGGTATTGCACGTCTTTATGCACGCTTTCGATTTTGCTAGTTACATCTGTTATTTATTTGCTGATTGTGCCTGATTTTATTTTAGTTTTAGACTTCATACTTGTGTAGCACCTTAACTCACGTCTTAAAACATATGATTATTATGATAATGAGGGGTAAGTGACTTGCTCAAGGGCACCTCAACAGTAAAGCAGACTAGCATCTTCACAATAACGAGTAGCCTTTTTTTTTTTAAATCTGCAGTGAGACTTGAACCATAACCATCCGGTTCCAAACCCCGTCAGTAATCTACTGTCACAACATTGACTAATATGTACATGTAACCTGAGCATTGTTATGTTGACTTGAAAGTGGAAACCACAAATGACTTGTTCAAAGGCCTGCGTAGGCCAGAGCCGTTTTTTTTTTATTTTGCATTGTCCAAACACAGCAGTGGGAAAAAAACAATTCAGAGAGAAGACACTTAATATACATTATTTACTGTGGGACTCTGTACGCAGGGTAGAGCCATAAGTTTCATTCAAGAAATGTCTATGACAGTAATTCATGATAGTGAAAAAGTAAAGGAGCAGTCATTATAAATCATGATTATAGTGGATCAATTGTCCACATTGAACCTAGAACAGTCAGCAAACAACGTTGAAGCCTACTAAAAAAAAAAAATAAATGTCGGCAAGTTTAATTTAGATAGAGCCAAGATCAGAAGTATAGTAAATTAGGTGTAAAAAAATACATATGAACCAGAGGCTGTACATTATTTTGACAAAGTTAAAACATGGCATCTAATAGCTTACAAAATATGCACTTCTTCAAATATTTTTTGTTAACGTGAAAACAAAAATAAAATTCACACCACACATAAAAAAAAAAAAAAAATTTTTTTTAAAAAAGTGAATCAAAACTATGTTTTTACAAATCAACTATTGTTTAGTTAACAGTAAGGAAACATTTAGCTAGTCAATGAGATGTCCCATGTAAGATACCACTTGAAGTTCAAACTTCCTACAATGCCATTTGACAAAATGTCATCAGCTTCAGAATTGGGCGCTGCTCGTCACTTCCTCGACCTGCCAGTCACGATTATCTTTTGGGGGTCTCTGGCTGCTCCTCGGGGTGGGTCTTCTGGTGAGCTTTCAGAGTGCGCTCGCGGCCGAAGCTCTTGCCGCAGGTGGGGCAAGCGAAGCGGCCGACGGCATGCGCGCGCGACATATGCGCCTCCAGCTGCTCGGGCCGGGCGAAGCTCTCCTCGCACTCGGCGCACGGGTGGGCTTTCCGGGCCGTGTGCTTCTCCTTCTTGTGGGTGCGCAGCTGAAGCGCGCTGGGAAAGGAGAGGTCACAATCGGGACACGCGTGCTCCACTTTAACTTTCGCCTCCTTTGCTGCTTCGTCGCCGTCAGCTGCGGCGGTTTCTTTTTCTTTTGCGTCACATTTTTTTACAGCTACTGCCGCTTTAGGAGGGCGACCTCGCTTTGCTCCGCCCACTTTTGCTTTCTCCTCCGCTGGGGCTGCTGGGGCTGCTGGCGTCTCCGGAGCGGCGCCCGTATTTGCCGCCTCCCCTTCCTCACAAAGCTCTGCCTCGTCTTTCTTCTTCCGTTTTCCCCTTTTCTCACCGCTAGCCGCCTCCTCCAGCTTGACCGGCCTCCCGCGCTTCTTGGCCGGCAGGGTGCTGCCGTTGCACTGCTGCCCTTCGGGATACTTCTGCTCGTGTTCGTTCAGCTCCGATTCGCTGTCGAAGCCCTGGCCGCACTTCTTGCAACTATGACTTTTTGCGGGCTCGTCGGGATGCTCGGCGGCCTCGACGTCGGGGCGGGGGTGATGGGCCAGACGATGCGTGCGCAGCATCGCGGCACTCCGGAAGGTTTCGGTGCAGTCTTTACACGGCAGCTGCTTCTCTGGACACACGTGCCTTCTGTGTGTTGTGAGCTGAAAAAAGGAGAACATGAATCACACTCATGGGAAGAAAAAAAAAACACACCCATCCTGTTTTCTACTACTTGTCCATACAGACAACTATTCACACTCTTAATTGATATTTACTAGGGGTTGGAATTTTTGACTGTCACGATTAGGTTCTGATTTTTGGCTATGCGATTCAAAATGTTTTGATTGACAATAATTTCCGCTTGAATCTATAGATACACAAAGAATTGTCATGCTCTACCCCAGTCTGCTGGAAATATTAGTGTCATTTTTATTTTATGTAATTTTAATTATTATTTTTTTTTTTACATTTGTTAAGTTTTGAATTGTAAGGAAAGAGCATTTCCCCCACAAAATCAGCGTGTAGACCACAACTGCTACTCAATGTAGCCAATTATACATTTTACAGTTATATTCTGCCCTCCCTGAGCAGACTGAGATCCTCAAAAGGATTCAAATGTTGCTGGTTTCAAGCCGTTTATTACACTCCAGTTGAGGGTAACTGTAAAACTAAGCAAACTAAATAAACAAAGTTACACACAGTGCACACTTAAATGCAAACACACTTTGTTTAGCCTGTTAATGCACAATGGTAAGCGCCATTGACTCGCTAACGCAAATTAGCGCGCTACTCGCGGCACTTTTAACACGCAAACGAACGGATATTCATACAAAACGCCGCAGGAATGTATACAGAGAAGCATCTTAACTTTACTCACAGGCATATGCTCTTAGTTTATTGGCATAACGTTATCATAACTTTATTCTTCTGCTCTCTAATGCGGCTACAACATAAGTGTGTATCTGGACACACCAGAGCCATATATAGAGAGTTTGGCCAACTTGGTTTTCAGCAGGATAACAAGATGGCGTCCATATGCCATGTGACCAGCAGTTGACTAATCACGCTGTGACATATGGACGCCATCTTGTTACCCTGCTGAAAACAGAGTTGGCCAAACTCTCTCTATATACGGCGGAACCACACTGCCCCTAAGTGGCCAAATCGTGAACAAACATGAACAGCGCTCCCGATAAAAGGCACACACAAAAAATGGCAAAATATAATAATAATAATACATTTTATATTGATTCTGAATGGTAGTGAATGGGAAATGATTTTTTATTTTATTTTTTTTGCACACCTCTATTATTTACAGCTATGGATAGTTTAAAGTCATGTTTTCGGAATGTGGGAGGAAGCCAGAGTACTCTAAACAAACCTCACCCAATCGTGGGTAAAACATGTAAACTTCACAAAGGACAGCCAGAACCATTATTTGAACACAGAACCTCAAAACTGTGAGGCAGCTGTGCTAACTAATAAGACGTCGCGCTATCTAACTACAATATTTTTAAACGAAAATCTAATCTTGGTCTCACTTCAGTGAATGTTCTGAAGCTCTCCTTGCAGGGAGCACACTTGAAGGGCTTGTCATCCTTGCTGTGTGTCGGCTGGTGCAGTGTCAGCTCCTCGGATGATAAAAACGTGCGGTCACACACGTAACACGTAAACAGCGTGTTGCCCTGTTGATGAGTGGCACAGGAGATGAGGATTCATTTAAGACAACTACACCACTAAACCACAATATTTCCCCAAGTCACTAAACTGTCATCATTTATGTGGAAATTAATTATTAGAATGTATTTATTACATTATCATTTAATACTGCAAAAAAAATACATCAGAGACAATAAAAAGTGTCAGACTGGTAGCAGATTCAAGAAAGCGCACCTGTTGAAGTTGTTGCTTGTACTCTTCCCGGTGGCTCTTCTTCATGTGTCTTTCCTTGGCTTTGGCATTGCAGAAGGTGATGAAGCACTGGAAACATTGCAGATTCTCATGCTGGTCTGAAAGGATAGAAGAAAAGGCAACAGGTGAGAATGCCAGTGCAACTCTCATTCATGTGCGTCATCAAGAAGTTCATTTAAAGACAACAGGAATTCATTGTTGAAGATGTTTCACTTTTTCTACTCAAAATTAGTAGGCCTTGAAACTCCTAAAATTTGACCAAAGTTTCCTAGTGCTACTAGTCAAATTATCCATGCTGTGTGTGTGTATATATTTTGATTTATATTCTTACAGTTTTCTGTTTCTAAATGAAATTTTGAGCGGCAAAAATTTGACAGCTTAATTACAATTTCAGTTTTGACTTATTCAATACGATGCGGTGCGATACGAAGATATGTTTTACTCACAGGGTTGAGCGGTGGGTGCAAGAGGTCCATTCAAAGTGATGGGCCGCTTGAAAGGCTCCACCGGTTTTTCAGGGGGGGCTTGTGGGGCTGGAGTCGGCAGTCCCCGTCCCATCACAATATCTTCGATGTTTAAAATGTCAGAGTCCATCGTGGAATGTTACAAATCCACAGTGAAAGTCTGTACAAAATATTGAAGATATAATAAACGCTCACAAAATCAACATAAAATTGATACAAATTGTTCATGTTTATTTATGTCTGTGTAGATTCTCAATCATCTTGAACTGAAGCAAGTGGACTCTTTGTTTGTTGAAATTGTTGTGCATTTGTGTTGATGTTCATTCATATGATGTTTTTAGGCTAACGTTATAGGTAAAAAAATAAATAGTCCAAATCAAAACCTCATTCCGTACGGTTACAAATATAAAAAAAAACACACACACACATTCGCAAGGTACCGAATCATCAAGGTGCAATTAATTCAAGATACGGGCTACACTAATAAACGTGTCTACACATCTACAACGTATTAACGACGTAAGATTATTGGTGTGTTTTTTTCTTTCGCGTATCGTTCAATTCGCGTCCATTCACGTTCCAGCCTTCCCAGGCCGCTAGCGTGCCTGACTCGTTAGCCCCAATGTAGCAAGCACTTTTACGCGCTACTATCTACAGATTAATGCGTATTAGTCGTCTTCTTGAGCACTGTAAAAATTCTAAGTGTTCCCTAGTTCATGGGAACGTAGTGTAAATATAGCTGCTTTAATGCAGTAATCACACAGTATCGAACCAACGTAATACTAAGCTAGCATGCTAAGCTCTGCTAGTTAGCGCTAACAACACAGAATGCCGCTCAAAGAGGATCGTACACTTTTGGTGTATTTCAGTAAGTTTGGCCCCGCGGATGGCGCCTACAAACATATTTTATAAGTGATCGTAATACGGACGGAAATCTATCAATGAAGACTTGTTTTCAAAATAACATCTTGATGGACAAGTACGTTACCTCAAAGCGCTTTTTGAATGTAATTGGACTGACAGACTTGACCCCGGAGAAGTAAACGCACAGAACCGAATCGGACACTTCCTGATACGAGACCAACATAGCCGTTAGGACAACTAAAATGGCTGCCGTCTCTACCCACCAAGTAAACGAAGAGAAAGGAACCTTCAAGCCAAACAAATTTGAATGTTACGCACGCATGTTTGTATGCGGTATTTGAAACTTGTACTTAATTATAATCGAACTGAAGTAAAATAAATCTAATTTAAATCGTTCGGTTATTACTGAGTCTATGGGGGTATTCGGTCACGTGACCAAAGTTTGGTGACGCTGTTTATTATTGGATAATCTCATTGGTTGCCTTTTTTTTTAAAATCCAATGTTTACCCTACACTTTCTTGGTGGATTCTGTGCATTGTGACAACATTGTCGCTTTCATAGTTGAACTAAAAGTATAATGGTGGCACGGCTGGTCTTTTTCAGTTATCATTAACCTACGCTAAAGCAGTAGTAAATTCATAATTACAGTAATATTTGCATATAAAAAACTTTAGGCCATACAGTCCAGTAAATACTAAACGGTAAAATGATTAACGAGCTATAAACGAGCTTAGTGGACGACGAACTGTCATCATTAAGTACATTATCCGAAAAACACTTTCCGATGCCATGAATGTAAAACAATCAAATGAAAACATTACGTAACTGAGCATGTTTTTTGTTTTGTTTTTGCTGCGCAGAATTTGAAACTAATTACCTACTGTGGCACAAAACTTCAAACAACTTGTTTTTTAAATTATTTTATACAAGTATGTTCATGGGACTTCATTTTGGTGACAACAGGAAATAAAAATTTAAATGATTAAATAAAAACATTATGGCTGAATTCGACAGCAGTTTTGTTATGCATTCCACACTGCTCAATTAGTGTTATCCAATGCAACATTATGAATAGAGAATATCCCCCACTCCCAATCTTAAAAAAAAAACAAAATTTTATGTGAAAGAAAAAAAATAATGTTACATATCTACAGTAAAATTAACAATATGCACAATTCAGTAACGTACACTATGTAAAGTTAAATTAACATTAAAAAAAAACTCATGGCAGTTGACGACAAGCATATGATTTGAGACTCAAACGGGCAGGTACATACAGTAAGACCTTCACAGTAATACATCCTTAATAGTGTGCAAAATCATTCTGTACAATTACTTTCTTTTGTTGTTCATGACAGAAATGTTCTGGGTAAACAACATGGCTAGTGCACATCGTTGGGAAGGAGGAAGGACAGAAAAAAACAAACAAGACAGACTTATTTAGGGTTGTTCCGATATCAGATTTTCCCCTTATTGGTTCAAGGGCATGTCAAGGACATTTTCACAATATCCCCCTAAAATGCAGCATTTCCTAATACTGTCATCCTCGAAAAGATAGCATGCTCGGATTCAATGCCGGCTGTGCTGCAAATAGACACCTTGTCAGGGCAGGGGTCTTCACTGCAATGGCATTTGTACAGCTACTTTTATGAATTACATTATCATATTTTATTATATTGCACTAGTGTTTCAATTAAGGATGATTATTTATTTGTGGGAAAAAATAAATAAAAATGCATCTGTACAAATAAAAGCCCCTCACCAATTTAACAAATGGTCCTTATGTAATAAATTACTAGTAATTAAAAGTAACTTACGTTAAGGGGGAAGTCCACCTCAGACATTTCTTGACAATATGTTACATGTGACCTCACTAGTCTAAACATAACATTTTGATTACTATTACATTTGTGGAATACGAGTTATGCAGCAAAATCAAGCCATTGTTTTCAATCACTTACTGTCGACTGAAGATGACATCACAGTTGCTCAATGCTTTGGCAACAACCAACCACACATGGATGTGATTTGACCAAAGTGAAATTATCTGAAAATTTAGCCGGGGGTCTGGGGGCTGCTGGCACCCAGCTAGGTCCAGGGCAGTGCCCTGGTGGGGGGACAAGGGGGGCGGAGCCCCCCGGAGCTCATGGGTTTTCCGTGTTTTTAAGTACTTTCAACGCACTCACATGACAAAGAAATAGACAAAACAACAGCATAAATTTTCAATGTATATTGAACTATCCCATATAAAATGGCAGTTTTAGTCAACTCAAAATCAGTCACATTCAAAAACATTGGACTGCCTTTGCTTTTAAAAACTATCACTGAGAATATCATCATATCTAACTAATAAATAATGTTGAAGAGTTCAAATTTCATGAACAAATAATTGTATCATGACCAAATGAAAAGTAACTCATATTAGAGCATACCACAAATGTCTTTGTTATAGCAGAAGATGTTATCTGTCGGAGTCATGTGCATACACAATGAACTACTAAAAAAAAAAAAAATAATTCAGATTTTTTTTTTTGGGTGGAGATAAAAAAAGCGGAATTCCGCAAATTAGCGGAAAAATCACATCCCTGACCACAGCTCACCTGTTTTCTGACGCTGACCTTTGACTGGTTGTGACCTGAACCTGAGCAACTGTGATGTCATTTTCACGCGACAGCAAATGGCAAAATGGCCGCCTTCTAATATTGATAAAAACTGCTGGATTTTGTTGCATAACTCATATTCCACTAACGCAATATTAACCAGAATACTGTATCTAAGTACAAGTGGGGCTGCATAGAACATATTATTGACAATAATTTTTTTTTTTTTTGGGGGGGGGGGGGGTTGACTTCCCCTTTACGTTTAGAATTTCAGTAGTTCAGCATAATACTGTAAGTACTGTTGTAGTGCAAAACCATTACAAAAAAAAAGCTCCTGGTGCTGTATGTTTGTACTGTTCTCACCAATTAATAAACATTGACACCTCAATTTTGATGTGATGACCTCAATCACCAAAATAGCCACATACAAAAAAGTACTCCTGAAAAGGTCTGGTGCTAGAGGTTTCCTGAACTTGCCTGGTTGTGGAAATTCAAAAAGCAGTTGTGGTTGCGTGATATACAGAGAAAGACGCAGCACTTGAGGCATAGAACTCGCGATGTCCTCTGACAGTCGCCAAAACGACACCTTCCCCCCTCACCCTCGGCTAGCTGCTCCGGCCAGTGGCCTGAACCGTCGTACCGTGTTGCCGCATCGGGGAGGGGGCTTTCTTCTACTGTGCCGGGGTTCGGTGGGTCCGTTTTAGTATGTGCTTTTGTCGGGGAGGACTGAGGGAGAACGGAGTTCTGAGGGTCTGAGCCGCTGGAGTGGATCAATGCTTTGGATACTGCCAATCTGAAGTCCATAAAAGATAAAGGTGCAGATGTGGTCATGTGATCGTGTCTATGCAAAAGCCAGGAGTTGACCAAAGCCATATCTGTTAAGTACCAGAGCACGACGAGAGGCCATCCTGTTGGTGAGAAGGCAACCGGGACGGAGTACAAATTCAACAAATCTCTGTTGAGGCGAGCCGCCGCCTGAGCTTTCTCAAAGTTGCTGATGAGAGAAGCCATGTTCTTGTGACCGTTTCCCGCCGTGGAGAGAATGAAGCCGTAGTGCGACCTGCGCAGCATCAGCTTGCCGTCCGAGCTTACGAACTCGTCTCCGATCTGGCCCTGTGCTCCGCCCACCCGGCCCGCGCCGTGGATCCCGGCCTCTAGGAGGCGCTCGAGCATGGCGGGGGTGGAGAGTTCTTGCTTGCAGAGAAACACAGTGCTGCCTTTGGGAGTAATTTTCTCGATGGTATCCTCCTTACCCGAGAGATCTGCTTTCAGGTCCACATGAAGGAGAAAGCCCTCAAATCCAATCAACGTGGTGCTATGCAGAGCCAGCCTGTCATTGTGCACCTTACCAGTTAAGGGAATTAAATACTGATCCACAGCAAAATCGCCCTGTCTTCCAAGTGACTGGCAGCCTTTTTGGAAACGGCACAATAAAGGCGCAACCTTCCACAAAAGGTCCTCAGAGTCATCTGACAATCCCCGTTGGCCGCTCCTGTCAATACGAGTCCTTTCTCTCATATTACTAGTGTGCGGATCCTTAGCAGGGGAGGCAAGCTTTAACAATCGCGACAGTTGAAGGAAGCGAGAAAGCGGCATGGTTTCCGCTATCAAGGGCACCTTCGTCAAGTTGTCCCAGTAGAGCCGTGGACTGGGAAACTGGGGGGGAAGAGATCAAACTAAATGAGTTCAACTAAGTTTTGCATCTACTCGCGAAAGCCACACAGAGACTGGGTATACAAACCTTCAAAGTTCCCATTGCAATGTGGATCCCAACAAACTGGGCCACTTCCCTGGCAGTGACGTAATCAGACGTTTGATTGGTGCAGCGGGCTATTTCCACCCAGGTGTCCCAGCCAAAATACCTGGAGAAGTACTCAAGGGGCTCGCTGGGCTCTCTTGTTGCTGTTTTGAACACCCTTGACAATACAACGAATCAAAACACATAAGCACAAGAGGAACATTTGAAATCAAGTTTTACGTTCTTATATAACAAACCGTAACAGGTAAAAAGTTGCTCCTTACGTTTGTGTTGTTACGTCTGGTTGTTGTGAGCCTTGGTTCTTGCCGAAATAGGCCAAGACTTCTATTTCTGCGTCAACATGCGGTTGCGACAACTCCACAATTCTCTCTTCATCAGAAGTCTGGAGAAGAAAGCTCCGCATATCCGGTTGATTCGGACACTCTGCTTCTGCTGAAAGATGTCTGTGATGAATGTTTGTTACATAGTAGCCGCGTTTCTACTGCAGGAACTTTGGTGTAAATTTACGGAATGAAATGTTCTGACTTTTTGGGCAATTTTGTGTACATTATATGGTAATTTTGGGAATTTGTTTTGGGATAATTTAATTTAATCTTCGTTGGGCTTTTTCCTCTTCTATTTTGGACATTTTATGGCCACTTTTTAGACATAAGGTTTTTGTTTTTTAAACTTTTTCATCTACCTTTCATCTCTTTTTCTGACAACTTTCAAATTTGGATGGACATTTTTTGGACATTTATTTATTTTTATTTTTTTTTAAAAATCGAACTCAATTCATTCAAATAATATTGTATCTAAAAATTCAAAATCATATATATGTATATACTGTATTTTCGCACTATAAGGCGCACCTATAAGCCTTTAATTTTCTCAAAAACCAACAGTGCGCCTTATAATCCGATGCGCCTTATATGTGGTATCAATATTAGTTTAGTAAGCAACACAACCCCAGCCACTACAGTAGCTTCTATTCTATGCGCAAAAAATACGGTGTGTGTATATATATATACTGTATATATATAGATATAGATATATATAAACAACATTTATTCCTACAAGTTCCCTCTATTTGAAATAATCAGATGTGTGAGTAGCCGTTTGAAAGTGAAGAGAAAATAAACCTTGTCCATCTGCAACGTCATCAACATCCATCATCTCTGGTCCCCTCATATCATGGTAGTCTTGCTGAGTGCCTGGATCTATGTAATAAACATCGACAGGTCTTCCATGAGATTTCATATCGTGTGAACACATCCAAAAACAGCCAGGACTCACATAAATGACAAGCAGTGGTTGGATGTAGTGTCTGTCTGACACCAGTGGAGGCTTCTGGGCTTCCACCGTTCGTGTGAACGGCATCCAGGGGAACTTCCCTCTCTTCCACCTTCACCGGGTAAAAGATGCACTGCTTGCTGCTTAAGTCAGGTGAAATGCGGCAGTCACTGGACGTATCCTCAGAATCTGAGACTGTGAACAAGCAAACCGCAATTTAATTTGCTAAGCACACAAAAGCTGAGAGTCAGGTCACAAATGTTTTTCGGTATACCATTTTAGCCATCGGGCGCGCATTGTATGCTGCATATTTGTAGTGGTTGGAAATAACAAAATACAAAACATGTTCAGGTATTTGTAAGGTTTAAGACCAAGGGTGGACCAAATCTGATCTTGAAAAGGTTGGATCAGGTTTACGCTGTTTACACTGCCAATATAAAGTAACTGCAGTTCAAACATTAACATTGCCAAAATACTGAATAACTAATCTGAAAGGAGTACTTACATGGGCTGACAGAGTTTCGATCAGCGACTTTCTCCACATTCCATTGCCTTTGTTCGCTATCCGGTGTGGACCGGGCGTCGTTAAGCATGACTCGGCTCTCCTGCTTCACCAGAACCGTCCGAATGTCTCTGTTCTGCTGCGTCCGCATGCGTGCTTCCGATCTGCCGCTCTCTTTTTGACACGCGTGTGCACCAACGAGCGGATCTGATGTACTATCTTCAACCTTGATCACAGCTTGCGTCTCATTTTCAGCAGTCAAATCCTGAAAATTATGGTTATAGCCTTGAGTTCATGGAGTGCTGGATTTGTAAGTCGCATTTTTTGCAACGTCACATCTCAACACAGTGGTGCAGAATTTCACCTCTTACCCGTCTCTTCTTTGCCAACCCGGGTTCAGCTGTGACGATCTTCTCCAGATAGATTCCTGGAGATGGCTGACTCTCCCTGTCTGGAGCTTCCTGAGCTACATTGGACTTTTCTGGACTAGACGGCGGTGCGGGAATAATAGAAGGGCCTCTATGGGGATCAGGTCCAGGATCTGTCAGGGAAGTCTTTGCAATAGTCTCATCTTCATCATCAATTTGGGAATTATACTCTGTTTTTTCATGAATGACCTGACAATCCTCCTGTTCTACCTCAAATGCAGTTCCACCTGGTTCCAAACATTTCCTGGACATCACATCCACTTTTCGATGCACTCCTCGTCTTTTGCCTGCTTTTTTGTCCTTCTGGACTAACAACTCCTCTTCCTCATCTTTAACTCCTACTTGTTGCGTGGAGCAAGACACTGACTGCAAAGTACTTACAACTTTTGCTTGATCAAAGCTACTTGCTTCAGAATTAGCATCTTCAACGGATTCACGTTGGGAAAGGTTGTCCTGAAGCAAAGCCACAGTGTTGCTTTCATTCCGCTCCCCAACGGTAACAAGATCGACCTCAAGGATAGCATCCTCCTTGATGTCCTCTTCTATGGGAGCCTGGTGTTCGGATTCTAAACAGGGCATGCGTTCTTGCTCTTTGTCTATGGACGCCACGGATTTATTTTGCTCCATTTGAGTGGTGCTTTCGAAGAGAGGATCCAAATGAGAAGTCTTGCTGTTTTTCGTCAGATCGAGTAGTTTCTGAGAATTAGGAGGCTGAATGTTGCCTTCATCAGCAGGTAAAGATGGAGATGGATTCAAAGTAGGAAATGAGACACTTCGTTCCCTGTCCTCTATTACCATGTCTGGATCATTATCCCAACCAGTGGTCGGGTTCACAAGTTGCATAACTCTTCCTTGATGGTCAACATCTAATCTTGAGACCCCTTCAAAAATGTTCCCGTTAGTGTATGTGAGCTCAGGACTTTCTAAAATATGCACCATGGCCTTGTGCTTCTGAAGGGAGGCGACTTCATTGAATATCTCCCCGCAGTTTTTACACTCTAATGCTCGCTTGGAATGCGCGGCTGTTATCACCCCTTCGGTCTCCACGTTTGAGGAAGCTTTGCGTTTTCGAACGGTCTTCGGCTTGGCAAGCTGGGTTTTAGGTGATTGATGGGCTGTGTTTAGAAATGAGAGTAATGAGAGAGTCTTTTGACTCGTTTTGGATTTGCCCTTTTTCTTACCAACATTGGTGGGGTTCTTTGCAGTCTTGGTTTTAGGGCTTGCCTGGTTGTCTGCGCTGTGCTGGGATGGGTTATCGCGAGGTGAAATTTCTTGCGCAGATGTTTTGGAAGGGTCCAGTTTGTGAACCTTCAGCTGGGGCTGCTTATGACCTTTGAGCAAAAGGAGAGAGTCTTGTGTTACTTGTGCGCCAGGTGACTCTGCTTGGTCTTTAGTTTGGTTGTTTTTTGGGCTCACTGTTTCTTCTGTTTTCTTTCGTCCTTTTTTTGTAAACTTTGTCACTTTTGTACTCTTGGAATGACCTTTTTGCACTATTTTAGGCTGGATTTTCTTTTTAATTGCAGGCTTTTGTTTACTTTTATGCTTATCTATGAGCATATTTTTTTCTTTTTTCTTTTTTTTCTTGCTTATTTTCTCTTTTCCTTGTGAATCTTTGGTTAACGACGACATATTGACTTCAGATGAAGACGTGTTTGCTTTTTTACTTTTAGTGGCAATTCTTCCCTTCTTCTTTGATGGCACTTTATTCTCCAACACTTTTGTTGCGGCATCAATCACGGGTTCTTCTTGGGCAGGCTGGCATTGCTGAGAAGGCACTCCTTGTTTTTTGTTTTTCTTTTCCTTCTTCTGTGGGCTTAAGTTAACAAGATGAGACTTTTTTGTTCTCTTGCGTTTAGCTGGTTTGCCGTTACTTTGTAAATCTTCATCAAGTATGGACCCTATCAGTTCTTGCATATAACCTTGTATGATTAAGGCCCTGGCTGGCTTTCTTTTGCGTACTTTTACAAGCTCTTGGGCTGACATTACATTCATTGGTAACTCCGGGGTCTGTGGTTTCGGCTTGCTGGATGAATGTGAAGGGTCCTTTTTAACAGAAGCATCCATAACATCAGACGGACTTTGCCCCTGATCCATGTCCTGCTTTGGATCCAGCAGTAATTCTTCACCTTGTGTAGTCTTCTCTTGGGACTCCTGAGGTGTTCCACTATCAGCTAATGAATGGACCTCAACTTGAGTGACTTTTTGAACCTGCGATTGAGCCTTCTCCTGCGACTTAGCTTGCGGTTCTCCTGAAGCTTGTGCGGGTGCCTGTGATGAGGCCAAAGGGGAAGTTGGGGGATCTTGTTGATTCACGGGCAAAGATGTCAGGTTCTGCTCAAATGCAGGCCCCGACAATGGGACTGCGCTTTGTAAAGATGTCAAGTGCTGCTCAACTATTGGCTCCGACGATTCGATTGGCGAGCCAGTATCATGCTCATTTACAATACTTTGATAGGGAGTTTTCTCCAGTTGAGTAGTTGGTACCAATGAAGGGGTTGAGATTTCCGATTGCTGCTGCTCCGCAGTTGGTGTCAAGGCAGGGGTTAGTTCTAATATGAAAGTTTGCTCAAGGTCTTGCTTGGGGTCTGTTCCTTCATTATGGAAAACCAACGGATTCAATGTATTGGAGTTTGTTGCATTCATTTCAGGTTGTGGATGAATATGCTGCGTCACCTCTACATATGGCTCCAATCTGTGTTCATTGTGAGCAAGACCAAGTGCTCGGGTTTCACCAAAGTCAGACAAGGGCGGGTTGATGAGCTGTCCATCAGGTGTTATTGGTTCCAGTATGATCGTTTGTTCCATCGGATCACATGAGTTGTTTGAAAAGTCTCCTTCCATTGTCTTCGACTCCACCGGTGTCAACTCCACAGAATGTGATTGGAGTAGTTTGAGGTTTAAATTGACCGGTTTGGACAGCTCAGAGATCTGCTGAACTTCCAATGGTGGCGCATGAGGTGGCACTTGACCCAAAATCACAACTTGGTTTACTTTCTGGACGTTTCCCAAAGATTCGATAAGCCTTCGTATCGGCTCTGTGTCAATATTGCCGTCAACTTTCTGAAGAGGCCCGTTGGGCTCCAACTGTAGCAATGACGTTTGGGCAACTGATATCGGCGTTATTACTGGAGTCAAGTGATTTAAGTGTGACCTCGCTCGCACGGGTTTACCAAGTGAATTGAGTGATACACTGTGCTTGTTCGTAAGATGACGAAGGCGTGTCTTGGGACTCTTGAACGTGGCCTTGCAAACAGAGCAGGGATACTTTGGGGCCAAGGCATCTAAAGATAAAGAAAGCAGAAATATATTATTGTATTTGGTACATTTATGCCGTAAAATTTAAAGTACAATCATCCTTTGCAGCTTTACTATATCACAGACTTTACGTAATACATCCAATTGTATATCATGGGTTTTTCACATGGGTTTTTAGTTTTTCATACATTTTAAGACTTTTATGCCTTTCTGTAAAATTTCTGACATTTTTGGTCATTTTCTGCTTCTCTTCTTCCTTTTTTGGAAATATTATGGCTTTTTTTTTGATAGCCTGGCAAGCCACAGGCGGCCATAGACAGCGATTCCGCTCCATCCGAAAACTGGACGACCCAATCAAATTTGTCTATTTGCGTGACGTCGTCTTCGTGAGCAACGTCACTCCTCAATCATTACGTTTTTCCCGACATTCAACGACGTCATTCACTACTGTCTCTCTTTGGCTAGTAACCATGTTGGATTTTTACTCCGTCTCACAAAAAAATAAATAAAAGACTTCAACGAGTCGCTTTTCTGACGTCACGTCCGCTTTTCGCTCATTGGTTCAGTCCACTGTCTGTTAGCTCAGGTTTGCCCCACCTCAGAAATGCGACTGACAGGGCGGTTGACTCACTCGCGGCTTTGCCGGAGAGTGAGTCTGGATTTCCAGGATAATTTTTTGACACTTGTTTCTGCCTTTTTGCTATCAATTTTCTGACATTTTTGGCAATTTTGTAGGCATTTTTTCATAATTTTGGGGATTTATTCTTTTGGTTTTAGACATTTTATGGATAATTTTTTAAAGTTTTCTTTTTCTGCCTTTTTTAAAAATAAATACGTTTTCGTCCTTTCTTTATTTTTTTGTGCCAATTTTGTGTACATTATATAGTAATTTGGGGGATTTTTTTTTTGTGTGTGGACATTTTATGGTGATTTTTTTTCTGCCTTTTTAAAAAGAATTTTTCTGACTTTTTGGGCAAGTTTGTGTACATTATATGGTAATTTTCCACTTTTTAGACATGTTTTAAACTATTTCATCTATCTTTCGTCTCTTACAAATTTGGACAGACATTTTTTTGAATATTTAATTGTTAATTTTTTATTCTAACCCATCAATTAATTAAAAAAGATTGGATCAAAATATTTAAAATGTGTAAAAAAATTTTTTTTAAAAAAATTAAAAAAAAATCTACCTTTGTTTTTTTTCGATTTACAAGGAGCCACATGAGAGGGACTAAAGAGCTACATGTGGCTCCAGAGCCGCAGGTTGTAGACACCTGCCATAAAGCAATGTGAAAGTGAGGTTGATCCTAAGTGGACAAAAGTAATAGCTACAAGTCACAAGCATATTGTATTGATATTACGCATAAAGTTTTGAAACAGAATAATACATGGTCGGTACTTCGGGTGGTCCTGAAAATAATCGCAACGAGAAACAAGGGATTACTGTACTGTGCATCGCAATAATTTCTCTTACCAAGCTCTTTCTTCCGTTGTGCTTTGGTTTTGGCATCTTCCCTTTCTTGGGCACCTTCCGGCAAGTGGGATTGCAAATGTTTCTGTAATGCATGGGACATGCTAAACCTGCTTCCACACTCCTTGCAAACATACGGCTTCTCTCCAGTGTGTACACGACTGTGGTACTTCAGCAGTGTGATTGTTTTGCATATTTTGCCACACTCGGGACAGGTGTAACCATCCTGGCCGACATGAACTTTTTTATGATGCGTCAGCTCGAATAATCTTTTAAAGGCCTGGCCGCACAGAGGACACTTGAAGGGTTTCCTGTCGACGTGGGTTTTCTGATGCGCCATGAGCTCGGTGGAGTTGGTGAAGTGGCTATCGCAATGATAGCAGGTGAAGAGTGAATTCCTCAGCATGCACTGTTCATATTCGACGGGGTGGCTCAACTTCAGGTGGCGCTGTTTGCTCTTGGTGTCACTGAAGATGATGTGGCACTCGATGCACTGCAGGGAGAGCTCCGATGCTGAAAAACAGCCCAAGCTTGTTTTAGGACAGAGGGAATTCTGGATAGTAATCGTCATGGCTGAGCTGTACAAAGAAAATTGTGGTTCTCCGCACTACATATAATTTCATTCTTTACCCTCTGGATTTTGCAATAAAAACGGATGAAAGCAGAATGAATGTTTTCCAATGAAATAAGATTGGAACTCTGAAGGTGTATGCTGCTTGTTATGAAAAAAAATCGAAATCGGCAAAAATCGGGATTGGCAGGTCAGACTTTCTAAAAGATCGGAGATCGGCCAGAAAATTGTGATCGGTGCACCCCTAGCTATTGTCTTATTTTATCTTTAGACTTATTAATTGTAACACTAAGTTGCTTTTCATGGCTGGTTGCTTTCTGCCCTAATGCAGTTCTAGCCAGACTACTGTAAAAAGCATTTTCTGGTCTTTTGTGACTCTGCCTTTCAAAGTAGTAAAAGTAGTTTAGCGATTAGCATTAGCTTTTCCATCTTCTCATGTTCTCTCTTGTTGCTTGGTGTGGTGCATGCTTAGATACTCCCTTGCTTATTTACCACCACGGGGGCGAGGATTAGTTACTTAATAGAGAGGATCTGCACCGCGCAACTCTAAATAAATAAATAAAACACAGCTTTGACAATTACAAATTGTGTTGTCTGAGATCACGATATTGATCCCAAAATGATAAATCGTTCAGCCCTAAATGGAACTGGAAATGGAATCAATTTTTATGTGTGTAGTGCACGTCTTTCCTGTGAATGCTAATGTATCATTGGAATTGATTAACATTCATTACAGTTAACGTTCTTCTGTTTTAATTATTCTCGGTGGGTCACAGTGTCCCATCACTGATTAGCTTTTCCTTCTTTTTTTTTTAATAAGTACAGACTCGCGGGCTACTCATGTTGTCCTTGGGGCTAAGTAGTACCAGCTGGCACCATTATTATTATTATTATTAACCTTAGAACAATGCACATTAAATAAAACAGAGCAAATTGGAAATCTGATTTTTGTGGAAAACAAATCAGAGATTTCATTTAAAGCCTACATCAATCTTACTCAGTGTTACCAAAACGACACACATTGATGTCAAGTTACTCACATGTGAGGGGCATAACCAACGGCTTGGTCATGTCCATCTTCAGAGGATCCACCATGGCTTTCTTGGAGGGGAAACGTCTGTTCGTTTTCTTTGACTTTTGTTCTTCAGTCCCGGGATCTTTGTTTGCTTTGAGTGTCAACTCTGACGGAGGCTTTGCCTTTGAACCCTGATCCACCTCCAGCCCATCTGTTTTGTCTGAGGGCTCAACAGTCTCCGCGGCTTGTTGAAGTGAATCATCTACGTGTGTTTTATCAATTTGGGTGTGGTCGGTCTCTTCAACAGATGTATCCCTCCCTTCTTGTGCACCTGCTTCGACACCCGTTTCACTTGGTGCTGCCTCAGTAGAATCAGTGCCATTGTCCAATGGATCCAATGCGGTTTGGGTGCTCGGTGGGTCTGGCCCACTCTCCTGGACGGGTTTCAGCATGGCTCCTATGCTGCGCTAGTTCACACGTCTCTATGGATGAACACCACAAATAAGATAACTTGAAGAGCTTCCCAATATTTACAAAATTCAGGCGGTGCAAGTAGATATTTTCCGCAATTACAAATATAAATAAATAAATACAACATTCACACACAAAAAAAAAAAAGTGAATGAGACTTTAAAGAAAAGATGGAAACAATTTTCAGATTTCTTGAACAATTGAAACCATTCCAACTTTAAAGTATTCAGCTTATTAGGGGCAAATTGGAAACAATTTATCACATTCCTCCTACCATGCTTTTACAGTCTATAGTATTGTAATGCCCTCATTTGTGGTTCACGAAGACCAGTTGCTGATTCAGCAGCTTTATTTCCATGAGCACTAACACAACGCACGTTCGCGTAAGGGCTGCTACTGGCTTCAAGTCACACCCAGCCACTCCGCACAGAGACCGGATGGAGTTGAGTCCACATTCAAACTTACATGTCCCTTTAACTGTTTCATGTCATGTCATCATAAAAATCGTTCAAAACCTATTCATGTTTTCATTTTGTGTGAAATAAGCTTGCTAGCTAGAACAATGTTGTAGTGAGTTTTTGCTTTGTGTTGTCTTCGGATATTAAAATGCCTGGCCATCATTTTCGTTTTACCTCAAAGTTATATCGTTTGGTTGTTCATTATACGAGGATGATTATTTGCTCATTAAAGTTGGTTTACTCTGTTCCCAACACATCTAAAATGGTAACTACGCCCCTGGCTGCTACCATTTCATCGAGTGCAGGGGTTTCTGAATGCAAATAAGTCTTTACATGCATGAGCAGGGTACTGCATAGTTCAGGAAAGGTGGGATTTATCATTAAATCACTTGATGTGTCCACACGACTGATGACGTTTTTTTAGTACAATTAAGCACATTTTAAGTTTCACAGGTTATAAAAAAAAAAAAAAAACGAGGCCCCTGGTACTCTGTAGTTGCGCAAATACACCTTGCAGTCATTAATTGAAGAAATTCTGCATTTTGTGGGGAAGAGACAAGTCTATTTTTAATTATCATTATTTGGACCAAATGACCTACTTGTGCGTATTTGCTAGTGTTTATTGTGCGCTATCCAGATGGCCACAGGGAGAAGAATGAATGGGATAATGCATTTGTATTACAATAGACGAGTGATGGGAGCTGGAGCGCAGCTGTCGGTTATCTAGCTGGATTTAAAATCCATTTACTTGCATCAGTGTAGGGTTGGGACCAATACTAAAATAAGATGGGACAGAAAGTAAACAAGCATAAACAAAATACTGTACTGTATACCTTATCTACACATATAAGGGTAGCAGTTAGCATAAATGGAGTTATTTACTGCGATATTAATCCCGCTGCTATGTGCTAAACGGTCTTAAAATAACATTCCGTTGCTGCTATTCGTTTAGGACGGTAAGTGTATATTAACGAGTGTACATAGAGATGTTATTCAGTGTTACCTGAGGTGAATAGTCCATACATACATCATCATCACAACGCCCGTTTTCTCACAAAGCCCACAAAACTGGAGATACTGAAGCCACAGCCTGTGTGACGTCACGTGCCGAAGAGGGGAGGGGTCTTCTTGTGATCAAAGCCAATTACTGCCACCTACTGGACCGGAAGGTGAAGTGGACGATTTTTCGAGTCCCCAAATCTGTGGAGAAAATATGCTGCCCACTTTCCAGGTATTTGTATAGGATAATAATTTAAAACAAAACTACAATTAATGAAGAAAAAAAAAAGCCCATTCTGTGTGTGTTTTTTTTTAAACGGATATTGTTATTTAAGTTCATTTATATTTAATTCTCCATTCTACAGGCTACAAAACCATAAAACATTTTTAGTTTCACTTTCTATCAGAACACATAGAAGTAATGGTTAGTACATGATCTGTATAATAGCTAAAAAAAACTGTGGTAGTGTGTGGAATCTCAGACAGCTCTGGCTTTCACACTCACACATTCTAAAAAATGTATGAAATACTGTACATATGTAATTGTGTGAATATTATCGTAAACATAACTAAATTCAGATCAATTTCACCACTCTTGACATTTTTCTCAACCGGACTACGGAATGAGAACTCCTCCTTAAATAACTTGTTTCATCCAAAATATATTAATTATTTGTCTGTGTGAACTTCCTCAAAAGGGTCAATAATTAAAGTCCAACCCGATTAGAATATGAATTATGTGTATGACAATACAATGTGTGTGTTTGTAACCATTGACAAAGTTCTGTTGAATAATGAAAGGGAACATCAAATGTTCACAATACAGTTTATTACAAATCTGAAAAAAGCATTCCATCATATAGTTCATTTATTTTTCCAACCCTCTAAAGTCATAAAAAGGTATCACCCACTGTTGTTGAAGTCTCTCTGAAATAAAAAGGCCCAACATACCGGTGGGTATATAAATGTTCACCCCTCAGTGTCAGGGAAAGGCACCTCCCCAACGGCATGTTTAATGTAATGCAAATGAAGCGCACTCATGTCGTCATATCCCTGACCGCATTCAAAGCATTCAAATTCCCAATACTTGTCATGCTCCTTGTGTTGGTTTTGTTCCGATTGCTCACCCCTGTCGAGTACTGGTGTCGTTTGTGCTTCTTCTGCTTTTCGAACTTCCTCGCCAGCAGGCGGGGGGGCCGATTTTGGGGGGTGGCGCACAACTTCCCCGTAAACCGACATGTCGGACGGAGCAAACTTTTGACTCTCAAATAGCTCTCCGGATTTCTCCAAATCTCCAGATTTTTGCAAACTTCCCTCTGTTTCTGCGCACGTTTGCGCTTCTCGCTCCCCTTTGCCATTTGCAATAAGCAGGCTTCCGTCTTCCACCGCGCCTTCATCGCCGGACCCGACCGCATCCTTTTTTTTCCGACTTGCGGCACCTCCGGCGGGCTGCGACGTCGGGTGGCAGCTACTGAGGTGATCGCTGAGCAGCGATGATGTGAAATAGCGTTTGGAGCAAACGTAGCACTTGTACTTCCCCAGGTGGTGTCTTTGCAGGTGTTTATCCAGGTTGTCCTCTTGTCTGAAACCCTGGTGACAACTAAGACACCAAAAAGGTCTGGCTTTATGGAACTCATCGTGATCCAACCACGAGGCGAGGCTATCGAAGGTCTTGTTGCACGGCTCGCACCTGTGCACTTCATTAGAAACGTGCGTCATCAGGTGACTCCGGAGACGGGTTTCCCTGTGGAAAACCATTCCGCACATGGGGCAGTCGTACTTTGGAGCGCTTTCGACAAACTGTTTTTTCGAGGGCCTCGCCTTATGCAGCTCCAGGTGCTTTTCATAAGACAGCTGATAGTTGTAACCTTTCCCACACGATTGGCACCGATATAACGGCTTCATGGAGTCTTCCGTTGGCGGTGAAGCTATCACGTCAGGGTCATCCGTGCTCGTTTGGATCTCTCTCTCGGGTTCAAGATTCCCATCCACAGCAACGTCCTGGTCATCCTTCTTCGACTTCCCTTGAGCGTCCAAATCGTCCAAAGTTGTTGTCGGTGGACGATTCTGCGCAACTTTGGTCTGCTTGGCTGGAAATAGGAAATGCATGGTTAAAGAATGCATTTTGGAAAGTGTTTTCAAGAAAGGTGAGAAAAGAAGGTCATTACGCACATTTAGTTGCAGCAGATATCTCTTCACGTACAGATGTTAGATTTGTATTAGCGAATTTTTAACTATTACTAAATGACGGTTGGTTTTCAGGGGTTTGGTTGAAGATATGAAGTACATTATAAAAACAACCTCCTCAAAACTTCTTGCTACATCGCTAAGCACTGATAAAACATTTTTTTTTTTTTTAAACAATCCATAACAGTTGTGCACTTAATGATTTGAATGATGTTTTTTTTTCACTTTTGTCTGTAAAATGCATCAAAAGCCCATATCCCACCCAGGGATGAACGTGTAGCGAATGTTGATTTCACGTGAAGGTTCATACAAGGTCACGGCGTTACCTAAACGTTCTCTAAACATTTTAAGGGTTCTCTAAACAGTCTTAATGGTCGACACCTTGCGACAAGAAAGACCATTTACACTGCTTAACTCATTCACTCCCAGCCATTTTCACTGAAGCAACCCCCCTTCGCTCCCGGCTGTTTTACTGGATTTTGAGTGATTTTTTCGGCCGAAATAAAATTAAAGCCAAAAGAGGATGTTGTGGTGACGCAAGCAAAAAAAAAAAAAAAAAGTGCTGCAAGGAAGCGTGTTTTTAAATTAAACACCAAACGCGGGGGTGAGTGTCACGAGCCCCTCGAGTGCTTCCACTTTTTCACTTGCATTCTGGTGGCCGTGCTAAATACTTTAGCTAATGTTAGCACGGTTGCTATCAACAGTTTTAAACAAGCAAACACTTACCACTATCTCCGGGTGACTACAGATCTGTACAAGGACGCCTGTGCATTCCGTTCCCAAAGCTGATTGCGAAGAAATGTATTTATTTATTTTTAAACGTTGGTGAATATGCCGATTTTAAGTCTGCCGCAGCGTCCCGCTCCAAAAAGTCTACAAATGCACCATCCGCACCGCACGTATCTGTGCCCGCAGGTGCAAACTACTATACATAAATTTGCTCAGTTGCTCAATCCACATTTGGTGTTTAATGTACCATTTGCCAACATTATTTAATTTTATTCAATTTATACTGTGCTTTGTTAAAATGCCAGCCTAAATATTTTATAATAAAATTACTATTTTAAATAATTATAATAAATGCAATGATAACAAAAAATGGACATCATTTTTTTCAGCGTTTCGGTTTTCGGCCAAGCATTTCTCATTTTCGGCCCAAAATTTTCATTTCGGCGCATCCCTAGTTCTATTGCTATAAAAACATGGAACCTACCAAAATAAAGATTAGAGTCTCTTCTTTCATCAGGAAAATAGAGCTAAGTTTCATCATTATTCACAAATCTGTTAAAAACAGTGGGAAAGACGCTTTTGGCAACATGGCCCTGGTTGATCTCTTATACTCTGCTACCACCTGCTGGCCGTTTTTTGTAATAACTACAATTGCTTCAAGCATTTTCTTCAGTTCAGGGGCTGCATCAAAGCCTTCTGGATGCTCTAGCATAAAAAAAAAGCATAATCATCTTTGGGAGCATGGTAATATTTAAATTACAATGTATTTATACGTTTTTGGGTGCACATGCGTTAAAGAAAGAACCATTAAGACTGATTGAGACTCTTTAGAGAATGTTTAAGAAACCCTGCAACCTGACATGAACAACATTCTTATTGTGTCGCAAATGTTCGCCCCGCAATGAGTAAATGACCTTTGACTATCTGTTTAACTATGTCTTGTTTTTAACCTTCGACTGCGTCATTACTTGCCACTCAGACTTATTTTTTGATGAAGTCTGGCGAGATATCCGCCTTTAAAATATTATGCCATTTCCACACCTAACATTCTATGTATCATAAAAGCTGTCAACAAAACAATCCGTTTTTAACAACAAGGTCAGCTCAAAATAAACCTACTTCATCAAAAGTAAAGATTTTTTTTGGGGGGGCCCCTGTTGAAATACATTGATGACAAGCATAAAACTTCAACTAAAACTTTGGCGAACATACGACTAGAAAGCCAATGACTCAACGAAGCTAAGATTTAAATATCAAAATGGCTGTCATGAATTGGTGTGAACTGTGAAGTCATTACACAAGCCACTAATAATTCAGACTATAATAGATCCCTTTATTATAGCTTCAAAAACAGCATGTAAACATGTAGGCAAATGCATTAGTCACCCTAGGGGGGGAAAAAATAACTTCATATTTACTCCACAGATCATTCCCCAAAATAAGCGGTAAAGTAACTAAGCGCCATTCCAAACGAATACAAGTACCACACTTTCATTTGATCAATAAATACTTTTGCCACAACATAGAAATAAACAAAAAGAGAGGCGGGGCTTAGTAGTCATGCAAAACAAGATGTACATATAATGTACATTTGACAATATTAGCGCTCTGTCAGGCTTTTTTTTCTTTCTTTTTATGAACAGTGCACACATTGGGTTTGCTCAGCCAGTACGGCATTTGAGACAATCTTTCAATATTTTTAAATAACAGCAGAAAATTCATTCATGTATTACATGTATGTATTTTGATACAAGTATGAGCTCCAACTTCTCAATTTAGAAAACTGGATATGCTTTCATGACACCAAAACGTTGAGTATGTAGAATGTTTTAAAAGGATTACGCGAGGCGGCATTGGTAACATTTACACAATACTAACCCGGTGTGAAAGCGAAAGCTTAGTTAGTGGAGAATTGACAGATGATCTGTATTAATATAGTGCCATATAAGGGATCTCCCTCAACCAAACAAAAGCGCAAAAAGTCTCATAAGCTTTACATGTGAACAAACATTTTAATACATGCCTTGTGCATGTTTGGTATAGTGCTGGTGCAAATCAGTTTCCTGACTAAAAGTAGCTCCACATTCAAGACAAGTAAGAACAACTGCATCTCCTGACGACATGAAATCGCCAATAGCTGCCCGGTCATTTTTAGAAAGTGCCTGCAAGTCATCGACAGCCAGAGGAGAGTGAGCACAATCGCACACGGCGGCACTTTCACAAAGCAAACATTTGCCGTTTTGTGACGCGGATGACGAAAGAACGGTTCTGCCGCCGTGGAGGCTACTACCGACCGACTGGCCTTCTTGTTTCGGCCCATTTTTGTTTGGTGCGTGAGGGGGCGAGGACTTCCCTGTGGTTCTGACGGACTTCGTGGCCAAAGCGGCGCTGAGGCGAAGGCGGACCTCGTTGGGGAGCCGAAACCGGACCTGATCGTGCCAGGCGAGGTGTTGCTGCAGCTGACTCTCACTTAAAAAGGCGTTGCAGCACAGGGCGCAGCAAAAAGGGCGGCTTTTTGCCTTGGTCTTGTGAGTTTCTAACTGGCCCTCGGTCTGGAAGGCTTTGCCGCACTTGGCGCACTTGAAGAGGCATTTGATGATTGGCTCTGAGAGGCGGCTGATAAGCGCCGAGGCTTCGCCTTGGGGTTCGGGAGCTTGGACCGCCAGTTTCGACTCTGGCCATGATTTATGGTCAGAAGCAGCTTCGCACTCAAGGTTCGGGACAGTCAAAGGAGAAGCATCACTTTTGCTTAGAGGGGGTCTGTTTATTTCTTTTGAAATCATTTCGGTCTTTATTTGACAGCTTGCGGCGACACTTGTGATTTCCGCATCCGACACGCCATTCGGGTTGTCTTCTGAACTCTCTGAGTGGGCTTGCCATGTGTGGGCACGAAGGTCCCTGGCGCTGGGAAAGCTCGCCGCGCACCGGGGACATTGGGAATGTTTTTCAACCAACATCGTCGAGATGGATTTGCACTCCTCGTTCATGGCTTTGAGCGAGGAGTCATCCACCTGAGGATCTCCGGGTTCTGAAGTGTTGCTATGCTCGGCTAAAAAAGATTCTTGTGTATATGTTTGGTGATCTTCCGTAGAGAAGTCCAAGATCTCACTCTTGGTGCTATCAGGTTGGGACTGCGGTGTGGACGTTTGGCAGTCCTGCAGGTCGTGGTCGGGAAACTGCTCTTTAAGAGAGTTAAGTTTATCATTTGTGTGCCATCGTTTATGAGAGCCGAGGGCGGAGTTAGACAAAAATCGCTTGCCACATTCTGAGCACGGAAATGGATAATCTCTCCTTAACTCTTCCTCACTAGGCTCAAAGGACAATGTTTCCTTTGCGACTTTTTTGTAACCTTTCGCATGAATTCGTTTATGCAAGTTCAAAGCCCCGACAACTGAAAAGCTTCGTTCACACTTGTTACACTTGTATTTCAAATGACTGGCGTTTGGACTTTCCACTTGGCCCGTTCCATTCTTTAAGTTATGAGGCAACTTTACTGTGCTTTCTTGCGAGTTCATCTTCGACAACTCCATTGGCTCATTATTATTTACATTTGCGGTCTTACGATCCGTTACGTGACCCTCTTTTTTAACGCACAGCTTCCTATGCGTCCGCAAAGAGGCCTTGTTGGCGAACGGTTTGAGGCAGGCGGCGCACTGGAGGTCCTCCTGCCTAACACAAGACCGCGGTGGCGGCGGCGATGGCGAATGCCCGCTCTCGTTTCCATGATACCTCATATGGAACTGAAGCGCTTTGGCGCGGGAAAACAGCTTCCCGCAATCGGGGCAGCTATATGTGTTCTTTTGCAGCTGCTCGACCTGATGCTGAAAAGACTTGCTAGGTGGCGGGAGCAGCTCGTTATGCACAACCTGGTGTCTGAGCAGACTGGAAAAAAGACGGAACGATCGGTTGCAGAGTTCACACGTGTGATTTCCGTTTTCGTGCGTGCGCATGTGCAACGTCATAATGCCCTTGTGCCGGAACTTCCTGCCGCACACGGGGCACGCGACCTTCATGGTGGAGCGCGAGCGTCCGCGGTGCGACGGCTGCGTAACGCCGGTTCTAAGCCTCACGTCGACACACTGACTTGGACTTTGCTTATGATGCGAGTAAGCGCCTAAAGACCAAAAACCTTTCCCACACTGCTCGCAGTGGTAAATCTTGGGGCCGAGAAGAGTTTTCTTTGGATTGTACGCTTTTGCGGTAGCCGACATGCTCGCTCTCCTCTGTGTTGCGCGGCTGCTCGTGTTGTTTAACGAGCTCGACATCTCACAATTTCGGCACAGCAGTCGTTCATCGCGTTGATCGGACAAATGTGAAAGATGTGTACCACACATGTCACATGTGACAGTTTTCTGCTCTAATACGTCTGCTTGGTGTAAATCTTGGTTAGTTTCATTCACGTATTCTGGAGTATGACCTGCTGCAATGGTATGGGCTTCAATGTCACATGTGTAAACGTCCGCTGACTGACCTTTAGTCTGAAGTCTCCTCCTACGAATGCTGTGCCACACTATGTGAGCCCGCAGTGACGCCTCGCTAGTAAACCACCTGTAACACTGTGGACAATCAAACCGTTCTTTGGTTTCGGTGATTTCAGCTGCTGGCGCTGCCGGGGGGCTCTGCTCCTTGGCAGGTTCAAAGTCCACCTGTACAATTTTCAAGTCAAGCTCTGGTTTTGAAACCAGATTCAGGACTGGAACATTGTCTCGGCCCTCCTGGTCAGATCCGGATCGTGAATCGGGGTCAGGGTCGTGGACGGTCTCGTCCTCTGATTCACTTGCACTTATAACCAATACGTTAAAGTCTCCAGGTTCATAAGACTCCATCACTTCTTCTTCGGACTCATTATCTTCAGAATTGGGGTGATCTTCTCCTTCCAAAGTCTCCTGTTGACACGAATGTGCCTGGGCCACTTTCTCCGTTTCTGAAAAATAATTGGTGTGTTGGAGCTGATGAGAGTGAAGCGCCGATGATCTGGAGAACTTGAGGCGACAGACTGTACATTCAAATGCCTTCTTCTGCAGCTGGTCCACTTGATGGAGAAATGACTTTGCTGGAGCCTCGCCACTGTGCACCTTGCGGTGATGTCTGTAGTAGAACGTCTGAGTCATGAACACTTTCCCACAGGCCTCACATGGAAATCGGTTCGGAGAATCTGCCGTGTGGTTTTCGTGCCATTTCTCGTGGTTGTACCAGGCAAGATGGCCGTGGAATGCCTTGCGGCATTCCCGACAGTAAAAGACGTTTTTCCTCATCTTTCCCGTCCTTTCTTCCGGAAAGCAATCGATATTTTGGCTGAATCGCTGGTGTGTCTTCAAATTCATCATAGCAGAAAAAGACTTCCCACAAGTACAATTGAAAATCTGCTCAGAAGTACGACTAATCGGCTTTTTAATTGTCTTGGGTGCTGGCTCACCGGTATCAGTCCTCCGTCGTGAAGTCCTATTCCTGCGTTTGAATAACTTTTCTTCATGGCAACGTCGGTGGGCATCAAGGGCAGATGCACGAGAATAATTCCGCCCACAAATCTCACACTGAAAGGACTTTTTCTTTACATCCTCAAAGTCATTAAATAGAGATTTGGGAGCCTGTATGTGGGTACGTTGATGATTGAGGAAGTGTCCTAACATGGAATACCTTTTCCCACATTCATCGCATTCATAGAAGTTCTGCTTTGCGGACCCAGAAATCTGCTGGGTGTCAGAACATTGAACACGGTGGGTCTCCATGTGGGATCGAAATTCGTTCATGTCAGCAAAGGACAACGTGCATAACTGACAGGAGCCAGTACTTTCCTCAACGTCGTCAACAATATCCGAATCATCCATTGGCTCCAAATACATGGTGCACTTTCCATCGGGGTGCTGGCGCCGATGATCCGAGTAGGCTGCCTCTTCACTGAAGGCTTCCCCGCAATCTTGGCAGCAGTGTAATCCCAACTCTAGAAAGAGAAAATGGGAGAAAAGAGGACGTCAGGGGTGTGCATCTCTACAATAAAAGACCATTTATATAGACGATTGAATACTTATCGTAATTAGAGCTGTCAAAATGAATCAATAAGTAATTGATTATCAAATTAAAGGACAACTATTTTAATAATTGAGTAATCATTTGGAGCCATTTTTTTTATTTAAAATTATACAAATCGTCTGATTTCCGCACATCAACAGTAATTGTTCTCTGATTTCTGTAGTCCTTGATGATAGAAGATGTCTTGTGTTTAATCAAAATAAGACATTTGCATATATCTGTTTTCATTTTGGGAAAACAATGACCGAACCGGTAACATAGTACATCATCAATCCACCTTTTTTTAATCACTATATGAATACGAAGACAAAATAAACACCAATCACTGGTTAATAAACAGTAATCAGGGGGGGGAAATGCTTTTAGAATACACTCTAATGCAAAACTAAAATGAATCCAATTACTCGATTGAATAATTGATCGAATAATATTTTAAAAATACAAATATTTGATATCTCAATAGTAGGGCTTTAGGGTGGCACTGAAACCACAATTGTATGTAAATCACTAAAACAAATCCTATTCCAACAAACGAGGCCAATATTTGACATTTTTATGCAAAATCGGTGATTGGCTGTCATGTCTTAATTTGCCCAATTGCTCAATGATGTCATTGATTGGCTCCGCAAATTAAGACATTACATGTTATATTCAATGTTTTTTTTAACCCCTAGCCAATCTGGTGAGACCATCTTGGGTGACAGTTCAACAGTGGTTAAAATTTGTCATTTGCTTCTCAAATGAAGTAATTGATGAGGAAATTTGCTCAATGAAAAAAAAAAAGTAATTTTGAGCCTAGGCCCTTTTGCAAAATGAATTGGCCATCCCTAATTTAGAGTGTCCAAGTAGTTGTCGATTAATGAATTAATTTTGTCACCTCTAGATTGGGATTGCTTAAGTAGATACTTGCATAACGCTGGCGTTAGGCCGAAATATTATACCTCCAAAATCGGCACTTTTCAGGAGATCCAAAAAATTACATGTTTGTTCAACCATTAACATTACATCAGCAAGTAATTTTCAACACTTTAGATTATTCTATAATTTGTCAAATAAAAAAAATAAAAAAAATGACACACACGCGTGTGGACTGACCAAAAGTATAGCTTTTCAAAAAATAAGAAATTTGCCAAATTGTGAGTTATGAGGTTTCCGCCTGACGCAAGCAATATTCATCACTGTTCATTACATGCTACCTGTTTAGCAAGATTCTACATTTAAGGAAGAAAAAAAAAGGTCAGAGGCTAAACTCGACCCACAGTGACATGGCAGTAAGACATTAGCCAGAAAGTGGTGCTTTTATTTAACAGCTTTTAACGAGTATTAACTTTGTCGCATGATCCTTGTATCACTGCATCCGCCTTTATGAGATGCATGATAACGCTCGTTTCATGTAAATCAATCGCTGACATTTTACGCACATACTTACCACGTTGAACAATAAATGATCGCCATGTACGCACACACGTTGAATGCCCTTAACTTGATTATGTCCACATACAGCGATGTACACTTTAAAAATTTGACGCAAAGTTCTCTCTTATTCGACCGATAGTGAGATTTCTACCTTCACGTATGGCTGGATGCTCAGTGTCCGCGGTGTCCTCGGACGACGGCTCATCGCTGTTTGCCGATGTGACATCCATGGCGGTGGACGCTGCAATATCCATAGAGGTAGACTGCTCCTCCGCCCGGACTTCTTCCATCACAACGGCCGGAACTTGGTCCATCCTTGGCGCGACGTTTTTGTTAGCGCTAGCTTGCTTTGATGGCGTTCGTTAGCCTAACAGCGTGGACATAAATCTTTACGCGGCGGTAAATGCAATTAATAAAGCGCGTAAAAGAGTCCACGTGTTTGTTAAATTCATTGCACAAACAAGCTCAATTTGTTGTGGACGTTTTGTCCATGTACGGTGAAAAACATTAAAGGACAAGGGAAGTGGCTCCTGCAGTAAACCGACGCTCCGTCTTTCTCCGGAAGTTAATTCTTCTTCGTTGGTTGTTTTGACCGCAAGGATGCTTGGGATTGATTGCCTCCGCCTATGGGCTGAAAGACGCGCCACCAGAAACTGAATCTCAATCAATATCAATCAAATTAAAATATGAATTCAAATATAAACATTTTATTCAAATTAAAATATGAATTCAAATTCACGTGAATCTGCGGGTGCCAAACCGCGAGTATTGCGGGGTCCACTGTATAATTGAACTGTCAAAAGTTTTTAATTATATTGAATTTGTTTTGCTGACCCCATTAATGGCTCCTCCTCATTTGATTAGACAGACAATTAAATGATATTATGTTCAAGTTAATATGAATTCACCACAATAAGATACTTCAACTTCTAAAAAAGAAGAGAGTTAGAAGGGCTTTTTTTTCTCTCTTTAATCATTTGCTGTTGGATGTGACATACAAAGGGTAGTTTATACTTGACAGTTTAAGAGTTTATTTGTGTTACATTATACAGCAAGGATGAGTATTTCACCTTGCTTAGATGACTGAACAGAAAATAGTTCTACATTTAAAGCTCCACTGGCTGGGGAGTGAGTACTTTTAATTATTCACAAATAAATAATTTAAAGGCCCTTACTCTTCTTATGAATTGACATTTACACATTTTAACTAATTTTCTTATGAGAACTTTATTTGTATGAAGTGAGAACCCGGATAAAAATAGCATCATACAAGTATAGTGGCTTTAACAAGTCTACACATCCCCGTTCAAATGAGTGAATTTTGTGAAATATTAAAAATTTAAATAAAACAAAAACAGAGAGGGACCAAGAACAATCAACTCTAAACTTACGATCATTAACTTGACCTATAAGCTGTACTGCACGACTCAATAAAAAATATACATTTTTGAAAGTAAAAAATAATTAACAGTGTGGTTGCACCAAAACTGAGGCTGTGTTCATTAACCAGTCACATTAAAATTTATGTTAAATGGTAGTCAGCACTGTTAACATTATTAACATTTTTAATTCTTTATTTCATATTCTAACCATGTTGAAATGTTTTATAGATGCGTAGAGCAGGTGAAATAATGTTGAACTCAATATAATTCGACCTTAACCTATCTGGTACCTTGTTTTTGTCTAAAATTTCTTCTCAGTGTCCAGCGTGAGAACATATTCTGTTCGTGAGAGAGAACGCACACACACAGTTCCCACAACTATACTACATTAGGAGCTGTCAAGTTCAATCTGTTTGTGAGATTTTGTTTTGGGAAAAAAGTACGAACTGGTACACTGAAGAATATGTTGTGTCTAAAAGATGAACACAGGTGCGAACTGTGTACCGAGATTCTGTTTTCTTCTCTGTTTTTCTTCTGTTATGTAACATTGTGAGAACCAATCTGTTTTTCTTATTCATGGGAGGAGAAAAAGGCGTTCTTCTACAGACTGGGGTGTATAAAGAGCTCTCTCTCGCAAGGGAGGGGGCACGCACTCTTGGATTGACACACTCTTTACGTGATATTCAATTTGTGTGACCGGAGATCTCTGTAATAAATCATCCTTCGAAGGAGCCTTTTTCACAAAGAAGTCTCATCTCCAATTTTTGGAACACGCAAAAGATGACAAATTATATCATCATTTAACAGCACGTACCCCACCAGCAAGTTAAGTAAAGTCATGATGATACAAAATAATTTTCAAGACGTTAAATGTTTTGTGTGCTGACCCCCATTTATCAAAAATTTGAAGGAAAATTTATTTTTTATTTTTTAACACAGCCACATCCCCATTTAGAAGATGGCATACTATATTTTTAGGTCACAAAAACTTGGCATTTGAACAGGGGTGTGTAGACTTTTCATAACCACTGTACTCCAGTATTTCCATAAACAGTATTTCAGTGTATATGGAGGACAGTTCTGTGTCCTCACTGAGGAGTGACATCATTGTTCTGTCTACTTTACTAACAAACTAAGCCTACAATACCGGCGTAGCAGACATGCAGACTGTACTCATAAAAGGCACACTTTACTGTACATGAAACTTTTCAAAAATGATTCCAGATGGGACCAAAAATGTACAAATAAAAACATTTTTAAAGGGGAAGTCAACCAGAACATTTTCTTGACAATAATATGTTCTATTCAGCCCCACTAGTATAAACACGCTATTCTGATTAATATTGTATTTGTGGAATATGAATTAAGAAGCAAAATGCATCTCAGGGGGCGGCCATTTTGACACTTGCTGTCGACTGAAAATGACATCATGGTTGATCAGGGCGCAGGTAATGATCAATAAATGGCCTTGCGAACGTCACGTGGCTAAAGTCAGAAAACAGGTGAGTCGTGATTGGTCGTTACATGAGTCCCGAGCAACTATCATTTTCAGTTGACAGCAAGTGGAAAAATGGGCGCCCACTGAGATGGTTAAAATGTGTGGTTTTTTGCTCCTTAGTTCAGGTTCACACTATTATTGTTGTATATTTTCGGGTTGACTTACCCTTTAAATCCCAAAGTTATTGGTAAAAAAATGAAATGGTCAATTGGTCCACACCCTTTAGAAGTTGTTATATTAATTATATTAAAAGCATTTTTAAAAGAGAAACAACTATTGTTTCTAAACACATAACAGTATCTGCAGTCTTATTCAGAGTGAAATAGTAGAATTTAAAAAGTGTGCAGCATAACTCAAGTTGTTGTTGTTGTTTTTTTTGGCTTTAATGCCCATCCAAGTCAGCTGCTCAAAATGCACAAGTGAGCGTCAGAGAACATGAGGTTCAACAGAATAGAAAAAGTTAACAAATCCATCACTCAAGCTACAAAGTCAAACTTCTCCTTGTGCATGTTGCAAGTAATGCAACTGAAGATCCAGCTCCCGTGGGAACGAGCAGCCGCATATCATGCACTGCAGAAGCCGCTCGGGGGCAAAAGGCAAACTGGCTCCCAGTTTGTGAGCTTCGGTCTGCGTGGCGAGCTGAGGTAGGGCCGAAGTTTGTGGCATGGGGGGCCTCTCAGTCAGGACAGCCTGAGGGGTGAAGAAAATATTGGGGAGGTGCGGTCTCTGCAGCGGACCGACCGAAACGGTGTGGAGGGAGTGCGTGCCGGGTAAAGCTATGGTGGGAAGCGCGGTGAGCGTTGGGGAGAAAAAAGGAGGCGGCTGGTTTAGGATGATCTGATTGGCTGATACCATGGGTTGCTGCTGCAGGTCCTGTATGCTGCCCGGCTTGAGTTGCCCGGTGAGAAAAAGCTGAGGACCCACGGTGTTATTTTGGAAGCCCCAGAGTGTTGTGCCGATGGCTTGCGGGAAGGGAGTGATGGGGATGGGAAGTTTCTGGCCTGCAGTCTGAGTGGGTACGTTAGCCCAAGCGGCCGCCACCTGCTTCTGCTGTAGCTGGAAGTCTTGATTGTTCGCAACATTCTGAGCGGAGGTCATTTTAGTTGAAGCCCCCAGTGGGGCTTGAATGCCCCACAGAGTGCTACCAATCCCATGAGCAACAGACACCGGAATGGGGACGCTTTGGTCTATCTGAGCCGAGGACGACGCACCTGCGACACCTGAAGTCCTCTGTTTTTGCGCCTCGCTTTCTGTCCACACCTGCTCGGGTTGGCTAACAGTCAACGTTATTGCTTGAGGGTCCCACACGGTGCCGTCCGCTTTCACCGGCCATCTTGGCGGCTGGAGCTCTTGACCGACCTTATTCGGGGAGATCATCAGAGGAGGTTGGACGCTCCACAATGCTGCGCCGTCCCCAAAGGACAACGTGCGGGAGTCATGGTGCAAAGAACCGGATGATGTTGACGTCGCGGCGGCGGGGTGGGTGTGTTTTTCCATCCCGTCCAGTCCAGAGGGGCCGGCTTTTTGAGAGGAGCCGTCTGGCTGCAGCGACGAGGGGGTTGGCATTACGCCGTCACCGTCCACCCCCCATTGGACCGGTGCAGGGCGTAGTTCAGAAAGAAACACTTTCCGCATTCTCAACTGCGTCTCCTCTTGAGATAGCAAGGAAGAATGTGGCATGTGTGAGTCAGGATAAAGAGGAGCCCCCGTTAATGATCGGGACATACCCCACATCAGCCTCCCCCCTCTCCTCCCCCTGCTCCCTCGTCCTCTAGTCCTTCCGGGGACAGAATTCAGCGGACTAAAATTCTGCCCCCGCTTGCGATCGTGGATCTTCTGGTGCACCAGCAAGCTGCTCAACCAGGAGAAGGTTTTGCCGCACTCGCTGCAGCAGTGGGGTCGCTCGCCCGTGTGCGTGTTCAGGTGATCCCGGAGCAGATACGCCAAGCCGAAGCTCTTATCGCACAGGTTGCATTTGTGAGGCTTCTCGCCGTTGTGCGACAGCATATGATGCTGAAGCTGCGCCTCGTCGCTGTAGCCTTTGCGGCAGCTGGTGCAGCGGAAGGGTTTTTCCTGATGCAGCTTCTGGTGGGTTCTCATGTTCTGCAGGAAGGCAAAATCCTTGCCGCAGTCGGGGCATTTATGCGGCTTCTGACCCGAGTGGATGATAACGTGTTGCTGTAAGTAGCTGCTGAATCGGAACCCTTTGCCGCACACGCTGCACTGGTAAGGCTTGTCCTTGGAATGGATGCGCATGTGCAGTTCTAACACCGAGCGATGGCGGAACATTTTCTCACACTCAGGGCACTTGTATGGCTTAATCCCCGTGTCGTCATTTCGCAATTTGACCGGCAGATTTTCACTGGCTAACTCTTTTGGAGGCAAAATTGACACTTTGTCCCAATCTTGTGCTACACTCTGATGAGTTTTGAATATGTGTAATCGTAAACTGATCTCGTCACGGTAAGTACACGGGCAGTGTGGACACTTGTGCCCTTTGTCCCAAACCTTTTTAATTTCTGGGGGCGCCTGGAATTTTCTCTCCTGTGACTCATATTCCACCTCATGAAAATGCATATGGGCTCTGAGGTTGGCTGGCGAGCCGCACGTCTGAGGGCAGAGCGGACAGTTAAAAGTGCGTTTTGGATCGTCACTCGAGGGCGTGTTCTCTTCCCTTTGCGCCGGCGCAGGCGCGGGGGTTTGCTTGGCGGGCTGCTCAGTCGAGGTTTGGTGCAGTCTATGTTGGCGACAGTGTGCCCTCATATTTTGAGCAAAGGCAAATTTCTTACCGCAATCAGGACAGCGAAAGGGCTTCTCGCCCGTGTGCAGATACTGATGCTGTTGGAGGAGGCTGCTGTACTTGAAGCTTTTACCGCATATGGTGCACAAGTACGTGCGGAGTTGGTCGCTGTGCTTGCGCCGGTGGTCTTCCATGACGGAATTGTAACGGAACGCCATGCCGCACTCCGGACATTCGTAGGGTTTAAGGATGGGATGACACCGTTGGTGGCAGCGTAATTTCCTGTAGTCCCGGAAGCTTCGCCCGCACTCCTCGCACGTCCAGTTGCCCTCCTGCGAGTGGGTCATCATGTGCATGGCGACGGAACACCTTAATTGGAACTCTTTGCGGCACAGTGAACAGTGATAAGGTTTGTCATCTGCATCGTTGCAATGGTGGACCCTCAGCTTTTGCGCCGTGGGGAAAAACTTGTCACACGCCGCGCACTGAAAAGCAGCTTTTTCTTTTTCCGCATGGGTTGGCTCCTCCTCCTGCTCCTTATGGACATGTCTGTGTTTAATGAGGCTGTGACGATCCTTAAAGGAAAGGCCGCATTCTTTACAGGTGAGGGGGGCGATTTCATCCTTGTAAGCGTGACTGTGGCGGTGAAGGTAAAACATCTCACGCCGGGCGAAGGATAGTCCGCACTCCTTGCACACCATGCGATTCTTTTTTGGCTTGGAAGTCACATCAGTGTCCTTCTTCTTTTCACTTTCACCGTGATCTTTAACCACATACTCGATCGAGCCCACATCTTCCATTGGATCCTCAGATCTAAGTTCTTTAGCAAAGTTTGGTCCATCAACCTTCTCATGGATTTCCTCTGCAGCAGGAATAGCTTGGGTTTCTGACAGCACTTTTTCAGCAGTCTCTGAAACTGGACATTGAAATGAGAGCCACTGTTTTATAAACTTACTCAAAGAAAAAAATATTGATATATATTGATTAAACTAACACAGAAAGTAGAGATATATGATCAAATGTAAGCGGCTAGCTTGGTTGTACAATACAGTGTACACTGGACAGTGGGGCGAAAGCAGTATAATGGGGACATGGGGGAGGCTAAAAAGCTACCAAAATAGTATAACAACACCGTTAGCGCACACTTACTATTTTCTTCTGTGTGGGAGTCATCCTGTCCACCATCGCCTTCGGGGCAGTCAAAGGGCCGCTGTTCATCTCCCGGTGACTCGGCCATTTTTGGCTCCGATGAATTACATGTTTGGTCGCCTCCAGCCCCCGACTCAATCACCTTAGAATGGCTGGGCAAGGAAGCGCTGTTGTTACCACTGTGCTCGCTACTATGACGCTCCCGGGGTTGACTCGGTGTATTTTCTTCCTTCTGGTCGGAGGTGCCTTCCAGTTCCGCCGAGTCCGTCTTGCCCCCTGATGTTTGGACTTCCTCCGCCAGGGAGTTGTGTCGTCGCGGAGACTCCGGTGGGGATATGGCGGCCATATTCCCCCCCATGCACCCCTGGCATGGGCTCCAGCAGCAGACTCACAAAATTCAGCGAACAAAAGAGGAAATGACGTTTCCGCTCCCAGGTTTCACAGTAAAACTGAAATTGGACGACTGTATTAAACAACAATCAATTTTATGTTGCGACTGTCCTCATTCAGTTTGCGGCTGACCTGGGCCGATCCTACCTGACTTCGGGCAAGGGGAGGAGTAGAGGCACAGGACACCCCCCCCCCCCCCCAAAAAAAAAACTAATTTATTTTGGCAAAGTGTGAGGATTCTAGAATATCCAAACAGGCACAGGGAGAATATGTAAACTCAAGTTCATACTAGAACCAAAATTCAAACCCCAAATCTCATTTGTGCTACCAAGACTTGATCATCGTGCTGCCCTGCGTTAATTTACAGCCATCAATTATACTATACCACTTTCCCTAATTAGGCTCGCGAGTGGTGTTAATTTTATCCGCCATTTTTAAATTTCGTCTCAGTTTTAGTCCAGTTTCAATCCCGCTTGTTAGTTTTTATCATAGTTAGTCAACCTCATCCTGTTTCTATTTAGTCCATTGTTAGTCGACTATAAATCTAGCACTTTAGTCTTCATTTTAGTCCAAGAAAACATAATTGTATTCGTCTAGTTTTATTGTCAGCAGATTATGTTGAACATTTCAAAAACTATTTCACATAAAATGTTTGTTTTTTTTTAATAGGAAAAACAACTTAACACACAATTACAGCATATCAACAAGTGGCTAATATGGCTAGTAAATTAACCAGAATTAGTTAGTGGTCGGATTAACATTATTGTTGGAACATTTAAGACGTTGGATCAATGTTACGTTATAACTACAGTATAATTTACTTTCGTTTAACCTCTCACCGTGAATCTACCTCCTGTCTGTCGCATGTGTTTGTGCATGTTGCACTCGCAAGCTGCAGATTAGGGGGGGTGTCACTGTGTCACATGACAGTGTCACAGAGACAAGATTTTACAAAATCAAATAGTTTTCGTCTCGCTTTTGTTCATGAACTAAAAAGTCTATAGCTTTTAGTCCAGTTTTTATTAAGTGAAGTGCATTTTCGTCTCTTCATTAGTCGACGAAAATGCATACTGATTTAGTCCCAGTTATTGTTTATTAATGAGCGTTTTAGTGTAGTGGTCTAGTTTTAGTACATTGAAAAATGTGTGTTGACGAAATTATTTTTGTTCAGTTTTCATTGACAAAATTAACACTAAGCAAGTGTGCCTGCATATTTCAGATAATTTTGGTGCAGGAGGTGCGGTATATAATTAAAAGTAATTTGCAAGAAATGGTCAGAATTTCTGCATGCATAACTACATAGGAGTAGCACACAGAAAAAAAAACAGTAACACATCCCCACATCTATAGATTCAGGCCAATTAAAATCTCAAAATCTGTCATCCTTTTGCAGGACACTTTGTGAATTAGTGTGCAGCATTTTTACTAGCTACCAAACGATCAATATTTAAATACATGAATCCAAACAGATCTTTTTTTTGTCATATTGCAACTAGGAGTACACATTACAATATTTAATTGATTAAAATAAGACCTTGGGAAAAAAATTGTAAGGTATCCCCAGAACCATAAAACTTGAAAACATGCTTAAGGCAGTTTAGTCATCAATGTTTGAGGAAGCCGGAGTAACCAGAGAAAACCTGCAGAAGTGCAGAGAAAAAGTAAAATCCAGAGCTATGTGGCCATTCAACATTTATTTCCACTTTAATACATTTCATATCTACAAAATATAGCATTGAACTAAAAAGATAGCAATAGCCTATGCAGTTCTTGAATGCAGAATAAATTGTAGCTGATGTAGTTTGCGTTGTTGCTCTATGACATGCTGAGGTACAGGGAACCCTTGCATTATTATTATTTTTTAGCTTATTACTGTACTTTGCTGCCATATTGTGGAATTTTGTTGTTTTTTCCCCCCCTTTTGCATTTGAGATGTTCCGTTTTGCTGGGTGTCCTATGCAATTACGAAGGGGGAAGAGGAGGGAGAATCAAATGTTCAGATATTTTTGCCAGTCACTACAACCCGCTCATAGCAGGTGTTCACTGTACTTCAATCTTCTACCGTAAATGTTGTTGCCGCAATGTCTCAAGTGGTGCGTTCATTGCGTGTGTTCTTGCTGCGCACTCCCAACAGCTTCTGCAGGAGGATTTTTGATGGAGTGCCAACACCTTCTGCGACATGTGTTCTCATGCCCTTTCTGAAACGGTCAGCAAATTCCTCGAGACCCGTGCCCGCACGATTTTCCAGCTGAATGTTTGCATCTCTGAGCCCTCGTAGCTCGTCTTCGAACAAGGAGCCCCGTGGGAGGTTCGAGATGACCCTGTTGCGCTCTGAGCGGCGGCTGAGGACTGCGCTCCAGGCTGCTATTGAGGGAAAGGCGGACATTATTCTGAGGTTGGCGGTGCTCTGATGTAAAGACAGTCACAGTCAGAATCCTCAACATCTCTGGTTTGTCGTCATCCTTGTCCAAAATATCTTTCTTGGACCATCCTCCTCCAAAGCCTGCACACATGAACATCAAATGTGGTTTGTTAAGTAGCCGCTGATGGTGTAACTGTACGTTCATCTGACATTGGTATAGGAATAGCAGGTTAAGATTGGTTGTCTGTCTCTGCTGCCGGGTTTACATGGAGACCTTTTTTTTGTAATTCTCATTCAAGATCTCTGGTCAACTGTTTACATGTGACGTAGATTCTGATCTGTCAGTTGTATGTGCCACTACATTAACCAGAGCAGCTGTTTTACGGCATACACAGATTGACGTAAACATCACAATTTTGCATTTAGCACAGTGGTTGCTATTAACCCTTGTATATGACTGCAGCATGACCTTTTTATTTATTGATTTATATTTAAATATTTTTACATATTTATTTTTGTATTTATTTTAAACTTTTATTTATGTATATATTTTTGTTGTTTTTATTTCCATTTATATATATATTTTTTTGTATTAAAATTTTTAATTATATTTTTATATCCGTTTCATTTCACTTTTATTTATTTTAGCATTTTTGGTCCTTCATAAAAAAACAAGTTACAAGTAGTTCAAATTAACAACACCTGTGATGTATTAAAATCCACAAAGTAGTAAGCATATACAGTATTTATATCCATTTTGAAAGATATAGGAAACCGCTACACTTATTAACCATATCCATACTCTATGCTTACTACGCTTTTATTTTGTTATCTTGTTCTATAAAGTTACTCACCAGCAGCTGAGTCTATCCTTGACTAGGTGGTTGGGTTTACAATTCATTAGCAATGACAGGCTATATTAAATTAGCTAATGTTTACCTGACTGCAGACATGCAATTGTGTAAGACAGTTGTAATTTGCAGTAGACGCATAGAATTTAGACACTTCCAATTTAATACAACTCACAATAGTGAATCTGTGTATAGAGTAAGAGCACTTGTATGATTTTAAAACTTAAATTTCAAAATTGTCCTTTCAAAGGGTCATCCTCAACTTATCTCATCGCAATAAGTACATGGGCAGTACTTTTCCCCCAAAAGGATTCTCATAAGAATTGCGATTCTCAGTACGATTCTCATTCTTAGTACGATTTTATTAAAATTATTTTATACTGCCTTGCCCTTGTTTGTGTGTGCCTTTATTGGGAGCGCTGTTCATGCTGTACATGATTTGGCCACTTAGGGGCAGTGTGGTTCCACGCGTTCTGATACACTGCTTAGTTGTAACCACATTAGAGAGTAAAGTGGAAAAAAATCACGATCAAGTTATGTCAATAAAAGTTGTTGTTGTTGTTTTTGCAGCATAGGAAGAGCATATGCCGGTGAGTAATGTTAAGATGCTCCTCTGTAAACATTCCTGAAGTGTTTTGAATGAATAGCCGTTCTTTTGAGTGACAGAAGTGCAGCTAATTAGCATTAGCGAGTCAGACTGAAGTAGATGATGACAATCCTTTGTACATCTATAAATTGAAGCAGAAATAATTGTCAATCAAATCAAAAATCCTTCAGACTCAAAAATTGATTCCGAATCTAATCGCAGACCCCCAAAAAATCGCAATCGAATCGAATTGTGAAACAGTCAGAGATTCCCACACCTAATTGGCAGTGTGGCTGGACGCTTTTTCTCGTGACTCGTACTTCCACCTCACGAAATGTCATGTTGGCTCTCAGGTTGGCTGGGGAGCTGCTTGTCTGGGGACAAAGGAGACAGTTAAGCATTCTTTCCCTTGCGCCGGTGCAGACACAAGGGGTCCGCTTGGTGGGAAGAAGCTTAAGCTTGTGACAACATGCCTTTCAATTTCAAAACAAACTCTTACCACAATCAGGACAATGGAAGAGCTTGTCGCCGGTGCGCAGATTCTGACTCTGTTGAAGCAGACTCTGGTACATGAAGGTCTTACCACAAATGGGACACAGGAAAGAGCGTAGTCCCTCAGCGTGCTTGCGCCGGTGAGCTTCCAAGATGGAGAAGTGCGTGAAGGCCACGCCGCACTCCGGACATACGTAGGGTTTAAGGACGGGGTGACATCGCTGGTGGCAGCGCATCGTCCTGTAGTCCGGAAAGCTTCGACCGCACTCCTTGCACGTCCACATGCCGTCTTCTGAGTGGTTCAGCATGTGCTTGGCGACGGCGCACTTGACGACGAACTCTTTGCGGCACAGGGTACAATGATAAGGCATGTCGTCTGTATCGTCGCATTTGTGACGCCTCAATTTTGGCGCCGTAGGGAAAAATTGATCGCACGCCGCACACTGAAAACGAGCTTCCTCCTCATACTTCGGCTGCTCTGTATGCACATGTCTGTGTTTCATGAGGCTGCGGCGGTCCTTGAAGGAAAGTCCGCATTCTAAACATTTGAGGGGAACCAGTTCATCCTTGTGTGCGTGATAGTGGCGGTGAAGGTAGAACATTTCTCGACGGGGGAAGGACGTTCCGCACTCGTTGCACACCATACGAAACTTTTTAGGGTTGGTTTTCGAATCAATGTCCTTCCCTTTGTCAGCCTCACCGTGATCTTGAAGCACATACTCTATGGAGTACTCGGCTTCCACTGGCTCTTTAGATGGTTCTTTCGCAGCGCTTGCTCCATCAGCCTTCGCGTGAATTTCCTCTACATCAGACAGAGCTTGCTTTTCTGGGGGCACTTTCTCAGTAGTCTCTAAAACTGAAAATGGAAACCAGTGAAAACATTTGATCAATTTAAACAAAATTATGGGATGATACAAAACATAAATGTACACACAAGGCAAATTAGAGCAAAATGACAAAATGCAAGCAGCTAGCTTGATTGGACAGCTGTGCGTTAAAGAATTGGAGATTTATAAACTTTGTGGTCTCATCCTGTTAAAAAAAACATTTCATTTAATGAATACTTTAAATAATAGTATTAAAATCTAAAGTCTCTTAACATCCACAACCTGTTTAAGCCATCTAAAGTGAGCTAAAGCAACATCATCAAGCTAATTTCTTACCATGAGTAGACAGACCTAAGTTCTCACTTCTATTTTTCATTTTTTTCAGTGGAGTGTCATTCAATCTAACGCATCCTCAGAAAACGACTACACAGTGTATGTATTGCAGTGACCTTAACTACAAGAACACATTTTGAGCCAGTGAATATGTACTAGCTCGTGGCATAATGGTTAAGGCACTTGCCCTAAAAGTGCGGATCATGGGTTGGAATCCTGCTTTTAGCAATTAAAAAAAATATATATATATAATACACTATATACATAATTTCTTGACAAGAGCTTAGTACATGCTCTAAGGGTTATGGTTATGATTAGGCAGGTAATGCTAACAGCTTGAGGTTATGTTTAGGGTGAGGCAGGTAATGCTAACAGCTTGAGGTTATGTTTAGGGTTAGGCAGTAGTCTACCAGCGGCAAAATAAAATGAAAACTTGGAAAATGGACACGGAAGGGGGTGGAGCGAGGAAGGAACCACGCCCAGATTGACCAATCTGAGCCGTTCACGTCAAAATAGCGCTAGCAGGACAGTTGTCGGTTATGGCAAAAATATCCACTGCCAAAAGACTAACACCCAAGTTTATCTTCGTATAATTGTAGCCAAGTTAGTTCTTGACTAGTTAGCACAGCATAGCATGTATCTTGAACAAAACATTTGCATTTATGTACAACTTGATACTGGAATTAATAATGCTAAAATTGAAATATTTGAATAATATTTTATTTCCTTGAATCGTAAATGATTTATTCAGAAATAGTTAGATGTATCAGGTGAAAAATATATATTTGGAACAGGGTTGCGAGTCAAACAGCAAAAAATATACGTCAGAAATCAAGTGCTTTATGGTTGATCAGGACAAGACAAAATAAAATAAAATAAATATATATACGGCGGTTAATTATCTGTTCATCTTTAATTAAAACATGACCAAAACAACACTGGCCCACAAACTGACTGTACATGGAGCAAAGTTTTGTCAGCCGGCAGACTCGAGCTAACACGTACCATTTTCTTCCGAGTCGTCCTCGTATTCGGACTCAGAAAAGTCAAAGGTCCGCCGCCGTTCGCCTCCTGGTGACTCGGCCATTTTTGGCTCAGGTGAATAACATACGCCGTTCGCCACTCTCGCGCTCCCGGAGTGGTAGTGGTTTATGTGGTTTCTCCCTCCTGGCCCGAGGCGCTTTCCAGTGCAACCGCGCCTGTCTTGCAAACTGGAAAGGGTTTACCTACTCGGTCAAGAAGTTACGTTGTTTTGGACACTGCTGTAGGGATACGGTAGCCATATTTCCCCCTTGCACTTACGCTACTCTGCAAACTGAGCTTCGCCAGTCACTGAGCTCAAAGCGGAAATGGCGTTTCTCTGCGTGCCGAGATTTCAAATTAAAACTCGCCACTAGTGCCAACTATGAAAGGTTTGACCCCGTTGTAAAAGAATGCCACAGGTGATCAACCAGTCTTACTTTTATTTATGTGTTAATACATTACAAAATATAGCTTGTGCAAAACTATAAATATGATAGCAATATGCTGTTTTAGTTTTTAGACAATCTACACACAAATCGCACTGCATGCAGAAATATAATTGCCCTACATATTTACGTATGATCTAATTCCACCCTAGAATTTGACAAACATACTGTTTATGTCTCTAGTTTTTCTTGATAGTGCATACAAGCAAAATCGGGTGCTTTATTATTTTTTTCTTCGTTTTCTTTTTTGTCTCAGATTGCATTAAACTCAACACATTTTTAATGTGTTGCCAAAGTTGAAAAAGTATCCACAATGAAACTGCTAAAACACAGGCATACATTAGCAGGTAGTTACAGTAGCAGTTGTAATACAATATACAATACACACAAAAAGTTAGGCATATTGGGATATAAGGGTGAAATTTCAAGATGTCTTTCTGTGACTCTTCCACTCTCTGCAGCTCACCTTATGACACTCGAACGCTCAGTGGCCATGGTCCTCTCACAACTTCCTGTTTGAAGCCTTATTATAATGGCACGGTAATGTTGATCGATTTTTAGGTGTCATCTTTGTCTCATGATGTCAAAACGTCAACATGTTGCCAATTCTAATTAAACCTGAGAATTTAGTAGTGAACCGTTGTGAATGTTTATCTCATTTTCTTGTTAGATAGCAGCAAGTTGTGCTTAAGTTCACCTGAAATTTCACCTGAAAGCTGAATATCCCGAACTTTTTGGGAGTAGTATTGTTGGCTACTAAGGCTGAACAAGAAATCGAATTCAAATCAACATCACGATGTAATAGAATGCAATTTTCAAACCGCAAAGGCTGCAATTTGGAAGAAAAACAAAAACAGCTTCATTTTGGTCGGTTGGTAGGTTTTATTTTTTTTATATTTACATATGATTGTTTCATTAAAAGTGAAAGTTATAAAGCCACAGATTAGTTTGCATTGTTGTAATCTGATTTATGACTTATTGGTTTATGATTACGCCACATTTTGTGACATCATAGTGAACGCTTTTTGCATACACTTAAGCTATGAGACCAAAAACATTTATGTATACAAAGAAATCTGATATTGTTTATTGTAATACAAAATAATTTATTGCTTGTTTAAAAAAAATAAATAAACTTGAAAATTGCATATTAAATTGGAATCGCAATATTGAGGGGGATTTTTTATTATTATTATTATTTTTGTTCAGCCCTAGTTGTAACCATCCTACCCCGCAAAAGTTAGACATTTCATTACATGACAATGTTGTTTATACATTACAAGCTCTATTGAAAAGCATGAACGTAAACACACCAGGACCTCCAGTAAATTCTGGACTAGGAAAAATGTGTCTAAAGGGCTCGAGTTGTTCCTCAACTCTATTTGTCAGGAGGTTTTATAGCGTAAGAATATGTACAGTTAAATTTAAGGCCACCCTATAAGCTCACGTCTAATAGTTCTTTCTAAGGACAACTTTTAAGTGCAACGGGTATTTCTGAAGCAAGACTCCAAATACTATATTCATAGAAAACGAAAACAAAATTCACTGTCACATCCTTAATGATCAAGTATGTAAAGTGTGTGCTTTTAACCGTCAGCCGGCCCCTTCGGTTCTCAGCGTCGTCTCCTGCGCCTGTGATCGAAAGCTCTCCCTCGCCGCGGTTTCTGCGTGCACCCGTTGACGCCCGCGGGCGGGTGCGAGGGAAAAGTGGCTTGTAGGTCAGGTGAGGACGGCGAAGGAACCGCGGTTCCGGCGGAAGGGTTGTCTGAATGCCGAGTCAGCTGGAGCTGATGTAGTTTGTGTTGTTGTTGTTGTACTTCATTCTGTTGCTGTGGTTGTTGCTGCGATGCCTGCGAATACTGCGTCTGTTGCACGCGTTGTTGCTGCTGCTGCTGCGCCTCAAGCACTCCCAGCAGCCTCTGCAGCAGGACGTTGTTTTGCTGGAGACTGAGCGCCAGCGCCTCCTGCGAGGCGACGAGCGTTCTCATGTCCTGTCGGAAACAGTCGGCGAATTCCCGCAGGCTGGTGTCCACGCGGTTTCCCAGCTGAATCGCCGCCTCTCCCAGCCCCCGGAGCTCATCCTCGAGCCAGGAGCCGCGCGGCGGGGCCTCCAGGGGACCCTGTTGTGGTCCGAGCGATGGCTGAGGGCTGCTGGGCTCCGGGCTGCCATTGAGGAACGGGGCGCTGTACAGCGGGGAGGGGGGCAGCCATCGTTCGGAGGTGGGAGGGGCTCCGATGCCCAGGCCTAACCCGAGGCCTAGTTTGTCTTCCATGCTGTTGTCTTCGTCTTCACAGTCAGGAACCCCAACGTCTCGCTCGTGCTCTGGATTGTCGTCGTCCTTGTCCAAGGCATCTTTCTCGGAGCCCTCCCCTCCAAAACCTGGAAAGGTGAGCATAAAATGTGTTTTTCGAAGCATGGCCCGCCAGCCTGGGGGGGGGGGGGGTCATTTGTAGCCCGCCATTCATTTTCAACGGCCCACGCCGTATACTAAAAATGACATTTGACAAGGCCCACAAGGGTGTTTTTAAAAGTATATATACAAATAAACTATTTACAACTCAAATAATAACCAGCATTACCCAAAAGGATGTGGTGAATAAAGAGTATTCGATGTCTTCCACTTTCTGCTCAGTGTCAAGGTCCAATTTATGAACATTAATTAGGGTCATCTTACTACAGTTTGCTTTTGTTGTGCTTCTGAATGAGGAAATAGGATTTAGTCGCTGTCGAGTGCACGGCTGGATCTAGTCCAGCGGGATGCAGGGTCCAGGCCAATCACAAATTTAGAAAATTCTCAACTATTTGCTTTATCATGTTTAACAAAGACGCTGTTATGTAGAAGTTTTTCAATAATTAGGAAATATAAACAAATCATTGCTTGTTTGATTGATTTCAGTGTGTTTAATAAAGTTAAAGAATTTCAAAGCGGCCCCAGCATCCATTTTTATGTATACGGCCCTCAAATGGAAGTGTGTCAACTTCAGTGCTCAAGAGCCAACCTTTTATTTTTTATTGACAGATCATCACTGATGTAATAAAAAAATATATATACTTTTTATACTGTATATAATACTTAAACACTAACAACTCATTCACAGCTATGGGTTTTATAATTGACAACATTTTTTTTATAATTAATTAGCCAATTTAAAAAAATGATAAAATAACCCAATTATCTAAAATGATAAATGATAGTAAAAATAATAATAATCAATTTTAGGAGGGAAAAAAACAAAGAGATTAACGCCACAGGGCCATAATTTGACCACCCCTGGTCTACTAGTGGATTACTGGCAAAATCTGTACTATTATCTGTCTAAAAGTTCTGTTCCTGTGGTGGCAATGTAACCATAAATTTGTACCCCAGGCAGAACATATGCTAATGGAGTAGCATATGAAGGACCAAAACTGCAAAAATTAAAAATAAATAAGTGACTAAATAAATAAGTAAAAGTGAAAATGAAAACTAATATAAAAACATAAATCAAAAAATTAATACAAACAAATAAATAGAAATACAAACAATATATATATATTTATATATCCCTAAATAAATAAATAAAAGTAAAAATAAAAACAAAAATAAAAAACAAGATTAAAAAATAAAAAATAAAAATAAATATATAAATAGAATAAAACGCTCTGCTTTCACATTTATTTATTTCATGCTGCAGACGCGCTGTCGGGTCAAAATGTTATTCAAATGAGGGGGCGGTCCTAAGCGTGTCTTGGGTTGGGCTCCGCTGTTGCAAACTGCCGAGAGTGAGCAGGTCGGCGAACAAGGAAGTCTCGCCGCCTTGCATGGAGAGCTCCAGCAATGGACGACCCTCCTGTCCACTGTCACCACAACTTGTCGAGCAACCATGTATATTTATTTATTTTTTTATTGTATTTTTATATGTGTGTTTATTTTCACTTTTAGTCATTTATTTATTTAGTCTATTTATTTTTAATTTGGGCAGTTTTGGTCCTCTATAGTAGCAAGGTCATAATCACAGAAAGTGGAAAAGGCCATAAATCCGAGGCCATAAATACGAAACAAATAAACAATATAGAAAAACAGTAAATTACAACTTACATTTGTTGTGCCATGTAACAAAATATTGTTACATCTGTTTTGCCCAAAGCAGTTAGTGCATGTGTATAGTGTTTTTTTGTACTCCCCTCAAAATCCCCAAATACACCAAGCAAGTCAAACAGTTTACCTGTGTCCGACTCAGGAAAGCATGTGAACGTGGGCTTCGGTCTGGAGCTTTGCTTTTGCTTGCCGTGTTGAAGCCTGGGGCTGGACTGCGAAGATTGTCCGAGCATCGACGCTCTGCCGGAGGGCAGAGACCAGCTTCGGTGGCGGGCGTCCGCCAGCCGCCCGCCGTTGCGTCTTTTCAGGTCATCCCAACGCTTTTTGACCTCCCGAAGCGTACGCGGGACTCTGGACACGGCGTTGACCCTCTCGAGGATTCCGGCCCATATGCGTTCCCTCTCGCGCCGTCGGAGCCTCCCCGCCGGGCCGAACAGCTCTCCTTCACACCGCGTCACCTCGGACACCAGCACCTCCAGCTCGGCGCCGCTGAAGCGACTTTTTCGTTTGCCTGCGCCATTGGCAGCGAGTGCAGCTGACATAGCTCTGTCTGTAGGGATCGCAAACAACAACACAAGAACAGAAGGTTTATAAATCGAGAGAAAAAATGCAACCGTTTATTTTAAAAGTTTTTTAACTTACTTTGTTCGACGGACAAGAGGTCGTCTGAGGACATACCGGGCGCCATCAGTTTGGGGTGCACCACTACCACGTTGAAGGGCAACCCCGGGCGCGGCGCACTGCTCTGGTCACAGCTGCCCTCCGAGTCGTCGTCATCCCTGGGGAAGCCGTTGTCGGAAGCCCCCCCTGCGGAGTGTCCCTCGGGAGACTCCACTTTGATGTGCATGGGAGGAGATTGCTCATACAGCAGCCCCCCGTCCTCACAGTAGTCCGTCATGGGTTGGGGGGCTGGTTTTAGCGTAGAACTGACTGGGCGGTCAATTCTGGTGCTGACGAGCGTGGCCCCATTAACACCGGATCAGCGTTTCGCTGCAGATACAGTCTAAGACATTATGAACTCACTGCAATGTAGTGGTCGAAGGCCTTCTTTGCTACCCTAAATTATCAGAATCTATCACCAACATTTACAACCCAAATTCTTATATTAGTTCCATGTAATTTGTTTTCATTTCTTCCCAACAGTCTGTTCTCATTTAAAGTGTTTTTCTTGGCTGCACTGCTCCCTGTAGTGTAGATGTCATATATTTTTCTTTGGACCAATCAGATATCAGAATCAAAAGTGCTGGCCCATGAAACTAAAACTATATTAGCAACATGACTGTTCAGCCAATCACATTTCAAATTCGTCCTCTCCACATCCGCTCTTGTTAATATATTGAATAATCAGCATCCAACAGTATGATGTATTAAACATGGTCCAATTTCCGGTATATGCTGTTATATTTCTGAAGTATCAGAGTGGAATTTAAAGAGCTATTAATCCCCCATATATTATTAAACTATTTAAAATGAAATGGGATGGAATTGGAAGTTCTTGCCAGCTTTAAGGTGAGCTGCAGCTATATAAATAAATGTCATTATTTACACTAGCTGAAATTTGGCTGCTCAAGTTTTGTCAATGCATCAACGCTGTACATAAACTAATATTGAAGCACACGACATACATGGATCAATAAGCTGTGTGCCTGTTTTAAGACCAATCGCATAAGTGCTGAGACCACCCATTACAAACATGTCCCCTTGTTTGTAAAAGCCCAGTGTTAATAAAATGTACTTATAAATGGGACGATGTCGCGTTCATCTGACCGCCCAGCTGTTTTGACAGGGCTGCATCGTCCCAGCCTGAGGATCCCCTCCGACGCTAAAAGACAACAAACAGACGTGACACGCTTAACAAACGCGCCTCGGCCAGACACACACAATTAGAGAGGGCCGCGTAATTCATTTTTGCGCTGCGTCGCATCCATCCGCAGTTCGGACCACACCACGACCGCAACGGCTGCGCACTGGCCATACGTTGACACGGTGACAGAGCCAGGAAGAAGCTAGACGTTCGCTAACACGCTAACACGCTAGCACAAGTTGCGCCAAAGGCGAAGGTTAGAGGTGTCACAAAGAGCGATGCGGATATTATTCTTAGTTAAAAATATTAAAAGTGGTCTTATTCCTACCTCATGACAACGACGCGCGGAGGAGAGGGAGGTGGGGAAGCAAAACACAATCCGCGCAGCTGTTAGCTCGGCGACGATACACAAGCCCGAGACCGTCGCTCTCTGTTGACGTCATCGGGGAGAGGAGCGTCGCACCAATCACATATAGGACGTATTTACTACTATTGTTTTCAAACGTTTAAATAATAATAATAATAAAAATACATATTTGCATGACTGTAAAAGCGTAAAGGTAAAATTTCTCACATAGTACTTAAATAGTACAGATAAAATACGTGAGTTAAAAAAAATAGTCTGGTAAAAGTACAAATAGTGATTAAAAGTAAAGAAATACCTACTCTAAAGTCTAAACTACGCAGAAAATGGAAATTTATTTGTTTACCTTCAGGTATAAACAATGCCAGTTTTGGAATTCTTTAATCTCCAAAATTGTGGATTTGGACACTTTTTGTAGCTTTTGTGCAGATGCTGATGAAACTTTGGCTCATCTGTTTTTTTAATGTACAGTCCAGCTTTGGTCAAAAGTGATTTATTTTTACCTCTGATAACACTTCATGTTTTTTTCCTTAAAAAAATTGTTACATGTTACTGTGGACATAAGATGATCAAATGTTTCCCACTAAGTAGTAGGGAAATTCTTCACACATAAAACATTTTTAGCCTCCAAGCCCCACATTTTCATAATTCTTGGTTGAATTTATGTACTTATGAACATAAATCCCATGGTGATCCACAAATTTTTAATGTTACTAATTTAGTAATTGGTGTTTTTTCAATCACAGTATTTAATATATTAAATCATCGTTAATTGTTTTAAGCTCTAGCAAATACCTTTTTTTATGATCACTGCATTTTCTATTATATCACATCACATTGTATTTCTTACTGTTTAAAATTTAGTGTTTTATTATTGCATAATATGTAAATTGATTGTTTAACGTATTTTATTTTACAAAATTGGGACTGCATTAGCAGATTAGCATGACAATATTTTGTAAAAGGTAGGTGACGATCATCGTCTCCCAAACATTCATGTACGTTTTTAATGTATGTATTGATCAATTATTTAATGGTTTAAATGTAAATATGTATTTAAGCTATCACAAATATTTTTTTTATCTTATTGCATTTGTCATAGCTCTCATTTTAAGTGTTTGATTGTTTGACAAACTCTGGAAATTACTTGTTGATGAAACTGAGGGGAAATCATATATATAGCAATTGGATATGCAACTTCCGCATACACCATATATCAAAGTTACAAAAAGCAAAAACAAAGGAGGGGTTAGGTTTGATTTGCACAATTACTTTTGACATCATCTTGAAAGGGAGCTTTGTGGCAGTGTGTGTCTGGCAGACCACAACACTACTACACACGTCATTCCAACTAGTGTGTGCGCCGTCCAAGCTCAGCAGGTGTGTCTTGGGAAATTATTACATAATCAACCTGTGATTCCAGTTGTGTTAATTTTGTCAACGAACACTAAACAAAAATAATTTGGTCAACGCACATTTTACCCCGGACTAAAACTAGACTAGACTAAAACCCTCATTAAAAAATAACGGGGACTAAATCAATATGCATTTTCGTCGACTTAATAAAGAGACAAAAATGTATTTCACTTCATAAAAACTGGACATTTTAGTTTATGAACCCTTTTTTGGGAGAATATTGGGGAGGACAGACAATTTTTTTACGTCCTGTTCGGGTGTCCGGGGGTTTTATAAATTCATGAAAATGTCCGGTTGGCATTGCGTGACTAATAGGAGGTGAAGTACACTAACTGCGACTGGTACCACAATTTCAAGGCCGAGGCAAGTGTCCTCTTTTTTGGGGGGGAGAAATGGGAATATAGTCACCCTAGGTATAACGTAACATTAATCTAACAGCTATAACGTTCCAACAATAATGTTAATCCAACCGCTAACTAGCTTGTAGCATGGAGCCATAGTAGCCACTTTGATATACTGCAATTGTGTGTGAAGTTGTTTTTCATCATCATCAAAAAAAGGAAAAAAAAAGAAAACTTTGTAAAATAGCTTTTGATCCGAAATGTTGAATATAATCTGCTGACAAAAAATATATATGCAGGGGTAAAATGATTATCCTGACTAACGTTCCAACAATAATGTTAATCCGACCGCTAACTAATGCTTGCTGTTTTACTAGCTCATAACATGGAGCAATAGTAGCCACTTGTTGATATACTGTAATTGTGTGTGAAGTCAAAAAGATGAGAACATTTTATGTGAAATAATTTTAGACCCGAAATGTTCAACATCATCTGCTGACAAAAAAAAATAAAAATACACAGGTCTAAAATGATTGTCCTGACTAAAACGTTGACAGTTTTTGTTGACTAAAACTAAATGGATAAAATGATGTTTTCTTGATCTAAATTAAAGGCTAAAATACTAGATTTATAGTGAACTAAAAATGGGCTAAATAAAAATGGGATGAGGTTGACTAACTATGATGAAAACTAACAAGCGTGATTGAAATCGGCCAAAAACTGAGACTAAATTTAAAAATGGCAGATAAAATTAACACTCGATTCCAGTTTTTGTAACAGTTTGTCTGAAATGAAATATGTGCCAAGCCTCAAAGTTTGAGAAACACTAGAAGGTCATGTCTACATAGTCTACCTTCAGTATTTTATATTTTCAAAGATGATGTGTGCTCTTTCATACTTCATTCTACATCTGTCCATTTATAAACGAGCAACAAAAAAATAGCTTAGACCATGCTGGTGCACTTCCCAGGTGGGCTAATGTTTAATCATTTTGCACAGTACATGGGAAAGTCCTTGAGCGGGTCTTAGATAAAGAGTTGAGTGAGTAGACAGTTCTGAGGTGTATATAAACCCACCAATGCTGTTCCTCCACTGTGTCGGTCCACTGGCTTTAGAACACAACCATGAAGTACTTGATTATCCTTGCCTTGTGCGCTGCAGCTTGTGAGTATTCGCTGCGATTCTGTGACCAAATGATGTTTTTTTTCTTGAGGTAAAAAAATGTTATGTTTGGATTACAGTTGCTGCTCCCATTGAGGATGAGGACGACAAGATTGTCGGAGGATACGAGTGCAGAAAGAACTCGGTGCCCTACCAGGTCTCTCTGAACTCCGGCTACCACTTCTGCGGAGCTTCTCTGATCTCCAGCACTTGGGTGGTGTCCGCTGCTCACTGCTACAAGTCGTAAGTCAACATCGCCGGCGTCAAACTTCGAACCCCGACATAACCGCCGTGCGTCTCCGCGCAGCCGCGTCCAGGTGCGTCTCGGCGAGCACAACATCGCCGTCAACGAGGGCACGGAGCAGTTCATCAACTCCGCCAGGGTCATCAGACATCCCAGATACAGCGGCCGCAACCTGGACAACGACATCATGCTCATCAAGCTGAGCAAGCCCGCCACCCTCAACAACTACGTGCGCACCGTGTCCCTGCCCTCCAGCTGCGCCGGCTCAGGCACCCGCTGTCTCATCTCTGGATGGGGCAACATGAGTGGCTCTGGAAGTGCGTGAAAACCCTCACAGGGGAACAATTTGTTGATGTCTCAACACTCACCTGCGTTCTTTCCTCCTCTCCAGACAACTACCCTGATCGTCTGAGGTGCCTGGATGCCCCCATCCTGAGCGACAGCAGCTGCAGGGGCTCCTACCCTGGACAGATCACCTCCAACATGTTCTGTGCTGGATTCCTGGAGGGAGGCAAAGACTCTTGCCAGGTACGAGCAAAAAATCTCACACATTCTTTAAGTGAACAAAACCTTATTTTGAGTTATTTCATAAATTGTACGTGTGCAGGGAGACTCTGGCGGCCCCGTGGTGTGTAACGGCCAGCTTCAGGGTGTCGTGTCCTGGGGTTACGGTTGTGCCCAGAGGAACAAGCCTGGTGTCTACGCCAAGGTCTGCAACTACAACTCCTGGATTCGCAGCACCATGTCGTCCAACTAAAAGACATTTTGCTTGGCAGAGCAACTTCACATAAATAAATAATTTAAATCCAACTCGTGCTTGTGTTGCATTGCTGTATATGTAAGAAATTCACTGTCAAAATAAAGACAACAAACTACAATGGGATTTCTACAAACTACACGCACCAAAAAAAAAAAAAACATACTGTAATGCGCAGGGGCTGATTGACCATGGACAGCGCAGCGGGACAGAAAAAAAACAGGAGAGCAACTGGAAGTCCGCAGGTTCACTTTTATTTAAAAAAATAACAAAACAGTGTCACAATAATCGTGTCTCCCCGGCGTCAAAAACATTCACAGCCAAAAACGGGAAAGCGCTGAACATGCCCACAAAAACAAAAGAGGCGCCACCCCATGGCGCGGTGCCACACTGCGGATTGTTACAATACACAAATACACAAAATAGTAATACAGTAGAACTATAAACAATGTTGAGAGTCTTCTGCCCAGATTTAGTTATAACTGTTTTAATTGACTTATTTCCTCAGTAGAACTTTTATCTGTGGATGTGTCTTTGTAAGTGCTGTCGCAATTTCTGCTCGTGTCGTCATGTCTGAAGGACCTCGTCTGTTTCCACATCAATGGGCCATTTGTCAAGGTGTATTGAATGATGTCTGGCTTAGCCGAGGGCAGTGGGGGGCTTGGGGATTTTATGATACTGCCTTTCAAGATAGTATAAGAATGCTGTGAGTCCGCTGTAACTACACACTTGCGAGAGGACTGCAGCCATTTGTCTGTAAACTTGCTTGTGTCCGGAATATTCTGTAAAATAAATCCTTCGAAGGACCTGTTCACCGATCTCTAGTCTGTATTCAGAAAATCAACATTCTCTCTACCCGAACAACAACGAACACGCGGAAGACAAACGTAGTCTTCTAACAACAAGCAGACAAAATCCTCCTCTTCAATCAAAATGTTGTCACTCACAACAAACAGACTAAACAAGCAACTGCAGTCCTCCAACAAATGAGCGTTCATCCATTGTCAAGGATGCAGCATGATTGGTTCCTTATTTCCCTCCAAATCTCTGGGATGCACTTGTTTAAAAATTTGTGCCATTGGATTTTGAATTCAAATTACTGACACATATTTTTGTTTTAACCTTCAAATTATTCAGTGTAGCTAAACTACAGAACATTGAGGGGGAAAAATCAACAATTAGTGTCAAATATTCAGGTGCTGTTTCAAATTTCAGATGCAGTGTTAAAGATCACTTCCGAGTCGCCAGGAGAACAATAAATCATATATACAGTAAACACTAGGGCGAGCCTCAGCTGGCTTTGGAAGTATAGACGGATTCTCCATCACCATTTTTTTTTTACGGGGAAATCCGCGACGTCCCGGACCATCTGATGCAATCACTTGAATGGTCAATGGCCAATTACGGTTTGATTGTTAACCGTAGTTTTAAAAAGTCAAGATTTCAATAATGATAAAACTTTCTGTCACCGGTAATGAGCTTAGGGAGTTGTAAATCAGGTATTTAAATACAAAGATTTAGTCATTGTGTAAACACCAGCATATAAGCAGATGTCGTCCTGCTATGTTTATTAATAAGGAAACCACGAGGATGTTCTAAAAATAGCTCACCCGTGATGGGACACTGTGATTTAATAAGAAGAATTAAGACACAGGAAGAATTTTAACATTTATTTATTCAAACTTGCTAAAGCTACTAAACGTAGAATATTCCATTTCGAATCGCTACTGCCACCTGCTGACAAAAAATGAAACTGCACTTACCGTTCTTCGCAGACACGCCACGCACAGTACGTCACATCCGCAGACAGGGCGCGGGAAATTCTAACCCGAATCCAGTCTGAAAACTATAAGCCAGAGGCTTGCAGGAGTACCCATTGTGAACAGTTAAGGTGTTAATCTACCAATTAGAAGGCATTTCAGTCATAAATGGTCAAATAAAAAGCTTATTGTAAAGTTATTTTTTGAGGAATAAAAGTTCCATTTTGCAACTATGGCACATAATGTATCAAATATTTAATATTTTGTTGAAAAATGACATTGATAATGTTCAATGGAAAAAAATGCCGTTTGTATTCACCAAAATATTTTAAAAGAAGACATTTTAGAAGTGTCATTTTAATACGGCGATATTTTTGCTCACGGTTATCATACAAATTTAATGAAATGAATGATAACTCATTGATGTCCTTACACTTTTGTCACGGCCTGATTTGTTCCAAACATCAGACGTGTTGTTATGATACAAGACACATAGCATGTACAAGTTTTTAAAATGTCAACGTCATCTATAGAACCTTAGACGCCAGCGCATATGCTGACCTTATCAAACCAGATGCACTTTCACACATATTTACTGTACTTGGCAGAAAAAGGTAAAAATGGAAACATGTGACCTTCCTGCAATAGATAAGAGTCGCACAACACGCTTTCAAAAGGTGCTGAGGCTGAGGCATCAATACTTGAAAATGTTCTCTTTTTCAAAGTGGCCACGTGTTGGCTATTTAACATGTTCACATAAGCTAGTGCAAGTATCAACTCTTCATGAACATAAAGGAGTTGCATAAAGCTTTAGTGGCGAATGCTTTAGGAAAACATTCAGGGTTACCCGCATTCCGACAATGAACCCACCTAGTAAGCTATTGATGAGTGTATTAACACTATGGATAAGCGAGTACTGGTACCATGTATCCGTATCGGGCCAGTCTTTCAAGGTATCGGTCCTCACGCTATCGACCGCCCTCTTGTGGCTGTTCTACGATCAGGAACTTGAAATTACAATAATAAAAAGTTACCATTAATTTCATGCAATTTTAAGAAGAAAATTCTGTATTTTGATATATAAGCCTGCCTTTGAAATGATCTGTCATTGTTATTTTGGGGGTGTAATTTCATGTATGAAAAGTACTAGTGATATCGGTACTTGGTATCGGTGACTGCTTGAGTTTGAGCACGTGCGTGCACTGGTATCAGTCTGAAAGAAAAGTGGTATCAAAAACCTTAATGATGATGATAATGATATGACAGACCATCCATCAGGTTTTTATAATGAAGAAATTTGAGATTCTGAAATGAATAGAAAATATTTGGGCTTAATTCCTTCAAATAAAATATTCACACAGTGACTTATGTGTGGAAAAAGTAGTAACTAAATCTTGAAGAAACTTTTGGCGCAGTTTCTTGATGAAATGAGCAAATTGCAGCGTTCTAAATATAAAATAATGGACAAATTAATATCGAAAAACTTAGTTTGCCTCCGAGGCTTCTTTTAAATTACATTAAAATAGATGAGTAGGAAAACACTGTAATTATAAATCATGGTAAAAAGAGCTTTTCATACGCATTACATAATTATTGTGCACACTCATTTTAACTTGGCATATTCTCTTTCTAAATCGTTCTTTCAAAAATCGGAGTTTCATCCCAAAACTTAGTTTTACCTTAAATGAATCTCAAAGCAAATTGTGTCTTCAAAATGCATCTGTCGAGGCAAAAAGTAACTGCTATTGTATGTTTCATTTAACTAAGCACACATTTATGTGTACTGAGGCACTGGAAAATTTCATCTAAAAACGTCTAATAGACGACCAGTGTGACTACCGTGTTTGGACTTTATGGGTAATCTATAGTGTAACCGATGCTCACATTATCAATCATTTGGCTGCTGCTTTCCAGGTGTGTGTTCACACACACAAGTCGCCAAGATAAGGCGATGCAAAAAAAAAAAAAAAAAAAGGAAGCACGTGTCAGATAGAAGCCAGGCAGCAAGCTTTATAAGGTCCTGGAGCTGAACTGAGAAGCCACCTTGGCTCGGACAGGAATCACCATGAAGGCTTTCATTCTTCTGGCTCTGTTTTCAGTGGCTTGTAAGTATCAATCTCGAATATCATTATTAATCATCATTCACCCCTACGAACATAATTCTGGGATCTTTCTGGAATTCAATCAGTTGCCGCTCCCATTGAGGATGAGGACGACAAGATTGTCGGAGGATACGAGTGCAGAAAGAACTCGGTGCCCTACCAGGTCTCTCTGAACTCCGGCTACCACTTCTGCGGAGCTTCTTTGATCTCCAGCACTTGGGTGGTGTCCGCTGCTCACTGCTACAAGTCGTAAGTCAACATCGCCGGCGTCAAACTTCGAACCCCACGTAAATCGCCGTGCGTCTCCGCGCAGCCGCGTCCAGGTGCGTCTCGGCGAGCACAACATCGCCGTCAACGAGGGCACGGAGCAGTTCATCAACTCCGCCAGGGTCATCAGACATCCCAGATACAGCGGCCGCAACCTGGACAACGACATCATGCTCATCAAGCTGAGCAAGCCCGCCACCCTCAACAACTACGTGCGCACCGTGTCCCTGCCCTCCAGCTGCGCCGGCTCAGGCACCCGCTGTCTCATCTCTGGATGGGGCAACATGAGCGGCTCTGGAAGTGCGTGAAAACCCTCACAGGGGAACAATTTGTTGATGTCTCAACACTCACCTGCGTTCTTTCCTCCTCTCCAGACAACTACCCTGATCGTCTGAGGTGCCTGGATGCCCCCATCCTGAGCGACAGCAGCTGCAGGGGCTCCTACCCTGGACAGATCACCTCCAACATGTTCTGTGCTGGATTCCTGGAGGGAGGCAAAGACTCTTGCCAGGTACGAGCAAAAAAAAATCTCACACATTCTTGAAGTGAACAAAACCTTATTTTGAGTTATTTCATAAATTGTACGTGTGCAGGGAGACTCTGGCGGCCCCGTGGTGTGTAACGGCCAGCTTCAGGGTGTCGTGTCCTGGGGTTACGGTTGTGCCCAGAGGAACAAGCCTGGTGTCTACGCCAAGGTCTGCAACTACAACTCCTGGATTCGCAGCACCATGTCGTCCAACTAAAGACATTTTGCTTGTTGGAACATTTGTTTAAAGCCTGTTTCAAGACAATAAACTGCAACTCTCTAGCTCCTTTGTTATTGATGTACTTTGCTCCTCAGGAGCAATTAGCGTCAGGTTTAGGGGTGCGGAGCTCAAGGATGCCACCATTTTGTACATTTTAACACAATTTCATTCCCACAAAGAGTTGGTAAAGAGAAAGGCATTCCGTCAGTTAGCTTGTCGGTAGCAACTTGGCTCTAATGACGCGCACAGAACAGGCCAGCTAGCTTGTGCCAGCTAGCCTGTCTCCTTCGGTCGAAAAAAATGTCAGCTAGCTTCTACTTGACCACATAAACAGTGAGCTACAATTAAATTAAGCAACAAGGACTGCTCATTAGAACAGTCAGTTAGCTTGTCGGTAGCAACTTGGCTCTAATAACACGCACATAACAGGGCAGCTAGCTTGTGCCAGCTAGCTTCTACTTGACAACATAAACAGTGAGCTACAATTAAATTAAGCAACAAGGACTGCTCATTAGAACAGTCAGTTAGCTTGTCTGTAGCAACTTGGCTCTAATAACGCGCACAGAACAGGACAGCTAGCTTGTGCCAGCTAGCCTGTCTCTTTGGTCGAAAAAAATGTCAGCTAACTTCTACTTGGCAACATAAACAGTGAGCTACAATTAAATTAAGCAACAAGGACTGCTCATTAGAACAGTCAGTTAGCTTGTCTGTAGCAACTTGGCTCTAATAACGCGCACAGAACAGGACAGCTAGCTTGTGCCAGCTAGCCTGTCTCCTTGGTCGAAAAAAATGTCAGCTAACTTCTACTTGGCAACATAAACAGTGAGCTACAATTAAATTAAGCAACAAGGACTGCTCATTAGAACAGTCAGTTAGCTTGTCGGTAGCAACTTGGCTCTAATAACACGCACAGAACAGGGCAGCTAGCTTGTGCCAGCTAGCTTCTACTTGACAACATAAACAGTGAGCTACAATTAAATTAAGCAACAAGGACTGCTCATTAGAACAGTCAGTTAGCTTGTCTGTAGCAACTTGGCTCTAATAACGCGCACAGAACAGGACAGCTAGCTTGTGCCAGCTAGCCTGTCTCCTTGGTCGAAAAAAATGTCAGCTAACTTCTACTTGGCAACATAAACAGTGAGCTACAATTAAATTAAGCAACAAGGACTGCTCATTAGAACAGTGTTGGCAAGGTACTTAGCCTAATTGTATAAAATAATTAATGTTCCACATAAATCAGGTTTATGAACATTGTAGCCACTGCTCACTTTTATGCAGATTTGTTCCAAACATTCTCAGAAAATCTACCCAAAAAATTGCTTATCACCATCAATGAAATTCAGGTTTGATTTTTATGACTGTATTCCGAGCTAGAAATAAATTCAGTGATGCATGTTGAGAATGAGCAACAAAAACACAACCCAGTAGAAGGTGACTAAAGTTTAGTGACCTTTTAATGGAAAAATTTGAGTTACAAAAAAAAAAAATGGTTACGCTCTGAGGTGCAATACCTTTGAACAACATTAATAAAAAATATATACATCTATGTACTGTAATGCAAAAAAAAAAAAGGGTTTCTAGTTTTAGAATACAATGCACAATGGATATGCACATTGTGGCCCTTGTCTGATATCAGGCTGCTACACTTGACCTTGCGCATGCTGCAAGTAATGATGATAAAGATCCGAAAGGTCGTTATAGTCCTCACCGCACATGGCACAGATAAGGCCTTGTGAAGTCTCTTTGTTTGGGGATCTCTTTGCAGTTCTCAAACGTGTGTTTCGCTTTCTAAGCACATTTTTATCTTTTCTGAGTGCGTTTCTGGGATTTTGGCCAGTCTTATCCAGCCCAAAAACCTGCTTTTGATCAGACGCATTCAAAGTCGGAACAGGGGGGTCCTTGCGATTCAAGTCTTGACTTTGGGAAATAAAAGTATTGTTGCCATTTGGGACTGATGACCCAAGACCATTATTTGATTCAAAACACAACGATAGTGACTGCTGGTTTGTAGCAGGATTTAACATGCTAGTCGACTGTGTCAAATGATCATCCGATGACGGATCCAAAACCGGAGCTACCCGTGTGACCTGCGTTGAAAAATGGCAAAGTTGGTGACTGAACAACAAATCGAGGGTTTTAAAACGACTTGAGCACCGATCACAATTATAAGGCATGAAGACCGTCTTCGGTTTTGACTGGATCCAGCGGAAGCCCGGGTGCTCGCTCATGTGCTTTTTGTATGATTGGACAAAGCGGAATCCTTTCCCACATAACGCACACGTGAAGCGGCCCCGACGCTGCCGGTGGACTCTTTGATGGCGCCACAGTTTGGTCCAGTTTTGAAGAGTCTTCCCGCAAGAGGCGCAGGTGTAACTCTGATGCGGCGCGTGAGTGAGCATGTGGGCTCGGAGTCGGCCCATGTGCCTGAACAGGCGGCCGCAACTGGGGCATAAATAGATCCTGGGGTCCGATCGGTTGTCGAGTTTGTTCAATTTGGACACAAAATGCGAAAGGATGCGAGTTGGCGTGACTGTCGGGTGGAGCGCTTTCATCGGGTTCGAGTTCTTGCCGTTTCTTTTGTGGGTGTCACATTTGCCATCTGTGGGAGGGGAGTCGAAATTGTGTTGTGATGACAACCTGTGCGCGGACACCGTGTACTCGACCACCGACATTCTCTCTTCCTCCTTGACCTCGAGGCAGGAGCCATCTTTTTCTCTACGGCACATACCACAATGGGCCTTAAACTCGGATATCAGCCCAAACAGTTTGTCGCAATACAAACAGCGGTATAGCTTCGTACCGATGTGATCCATCATGTGATTGTTGAACTTTGGCAGGCTGTCCAAGACATCCTTGCAAATGTGGCACGTGTACGTCAGCGAAGGTTTGCCGGACTGCGTTTGGAAGCGGCTTCCTCGAGGTCTGCAAGTGTGATTCTTTGCATTGCTATAATGACCGAAGGCCTTCTGACAGCGTGTGCAGTTGTAACGCTTCACCGACCAGTGCGTCAGCTCGTGCACGCGCAGGAAATACAACTGGCCAAAGGCTTTGCCGCAAATGTGACACTTGTAAGGCTTCTCCCCGGTGTGGACACGCTCGTGTCGTATGAGGGCGGACTGAAATTGGAAAGACTTCCCGCAGTACTGGCACACTTTACTTTCACTCTTTTCAGGAGCCGAAGCGCTCTGAAGAGATTCGACACGGCTGTCGTCTTCACTGAACTTGAAAACTTCTTGCTCGGGCTTTTGAGCGGGCATCTTCGAATCTTTGTCATTTGGCAGAAAAACAAGATCTTCGTTTCGGGTACCCCTGACGTGCGTCTTAAGATGGAGATTTAGGTTTGATTTCTTGCTGAAACCTCTTTTGCATTCAGGGCATTTAAAAGGTCGCTCTCCTGTATGAATGCGTTGATGGATGATGTACTGAGACATGAACTTGTATGTACGGTTGCAGATTCCACATTTGATCAGGGTCCTCGATCCTTCTCGGACATACATGATGTTTTGGTCCGCCTCTGTATTTGCGTCACCACAGTCTGCTTCGTGCCGAGTTTCACTTTTATCCTCGTGATGTACCAAAATTGTTACTCTCCTTCGTCTCTTGCGGCCTTTTCTTCGTCTTAAAATGGTTTGTAGGTGGTATTGACCTTCGGAACTGGTGGGCAATTTGGCACCCTGCTGAGACGAGCTAGCATTATTAGCCGCCGATAAGGGATCTAAATGATCCAATGGGGTGTCTATGTTTTCAACTTTGACATTTGAGACGCTCTCGACGGGTTGAAGTGGTTCTTCGGGACATTCCGCGGTTTCATTGTTTCTTGATTTTGCCGTCTGAGGAGAGCGAGCGTTTGAATTGTCACAATTGCTCGGACACGCCGACTCCTGAAGAGTTTTATCATCACCTGGATGCATTTGGGGGGATCTATTATAATTAGCGTGGTTTCCAACGGTTTGTTGAAGTACTTGCTTGGTAATCGGAGGCAAGCGACCTTCAGCTCCTTCCGGTTGCTGTGCTTCTGCAGACTGTGGCGACAGGCAACCATGACGGTCACACTCCCTTTGCTCAATCGACCCTCGGACTACGATGGGAGGCGATATGTCACAGGGGTTGACCTGTAGCTGGTCACCGTCTCGTTCCCCTTGCTCGTCCGCATCACATCCTACAGGCCTCAAGGACAGTTGTCCTGAGTTTTTGTCTGGAGTAATTTCCAGATGCTCCCCAGCGGAACCCTGCAGTTTGCCCATCTCTGCTACTTCTTTCGAGTCTGTGTCACCTTCCTGAGAAACATCAGGTTTGAAAACTTTAGCAGGGATTCGGTGATCAAGTTGAAAGTTCGATTTTTCAATAGCTTGAAATGTGGGGCTACTTTTAGGGGTAGGCGAGAGCTCCATTTCTTTTGGGGCAAAATTAACATCAGGGCAGCTGTTTTCCTCCGCTACGGAGGGACGTCGGTCTTCTGGACTTCTCGGTTTTTGTGTAGAACTGGCAAGATCGTTAACAAAAGGAGCCTCGCAAACGTTTTCAATAACTGCCATTTCCATTCGCGTTGGTCTTACTCTTTTTCTTGTAGACACGACTTTATCTTCTAGTTTGCAATCAGGGACTGTACAAGTTCCAGAGGTCTCATTGTGAGCTGACTCATTTGAGAGATTTTTGACATCGTTGGGCACAGTCAGAGCATTGTGGCTTTCAGAGAAAGTTGGCACAATCTCTTTCAGTTGATCTGCCACAAATTCCTCAGAAATCGCATACTTTTTGTCCTTGAGCTTTGGCGGTTTTATGATTCTAACACGCCCACATTTGCTTTGCCGCGCCGCGTGATTGTCTGCTGTTGGGTGGCAATCACTCGCGGGTGCCATTTCGGCCTTTGCATCCATCCCCAACTGTGAAGCAACAACAGGTCCTTGGGATTCCAGAGTCTCTGATGAGGGAGATGCAGATATTGTCCCTTTCACTTCCTCCTCCCATTCAGAGTCCTGGCTCTCCTCACTGGATTCTGCATCTCCAGACACCTGTGGAAGACAGTGACACAGGTACATCACCGTCATAACAGTATTTGGTCAGGACCGGGCTGTAAATACAGGCAGACAAAGACAGCATATGGCACATGTACAAAATTAGTTTTTTTTATTAAGCTGCTAGGCTATTGTGCTAAATATGACACTAGCATCGACTATGGTGAACCGTCCGTACTATGTTATAACTCTAAATAATCAGAAAAGTATCAATATGTAAAAGCAAAAGCCATAAAAGTATCTTATTCAGTATATTTACTCAACACTGACACTGTGTTTTTTTTCTCCCCCAAAGTCCTGCTACTTTGCTTATTTTCTTCATTTGTATCTAATTTTTGTGTTAAGTTTTAAACATTGATAACATTTGCGAAAGTTACATAACTACATCCATTAATGTATCTAGTTTTTGCAAGCAGAGCACATTAGCCAGTTTATGTGAATGTTAATATTTAAAACACTATAAATATATAAAGTATTTATTAGCCTTTCCTCAATTCAGATGGTTAAAAAAAATACAAACAGGATGAATGGTAAGGAATGTATCGATGGAAATACCTCATTCACATGAAAAGAAAACAGATCATGCATAATCATCACGGACACCAACATTAGTTTGTATTTTCGGGCCATTAGGTTAAGGGGTTTTCATATCTGACTGTTACATAACTGTGGGGGATCCATTCCCACTCACTGAGTTCATATCAGCTGCCCTGCAATTGACTGGCGGCCAACCAGTCCAGGATGTAGTCCACCTTTTGCCCCAATTCACTGGGAAAGGTGGCCATAATCCTGAAAAGGTAGGGGGGAATACAAAATGGAGTGATGGATGAATAGAAGGGTAGATGGATTTGTATTTGTCCTTCCAATTAGCTACCTCTTTGCAGTCTGTCGATGGATGAAAGGAACTACAAGGATGTGATGTCACAGCGGTTAATTCAGACACCGTATATTGGTCACTCCTCCTTCGGCTGAAGGACATTTTACTCCCCATGTCAGAAGTCTGTAGAATAAACAGAGTTTAGAAGGGTGTAACTACAAATACACTAGAACTAACATTGACATTTGATTTTTTTAAGTGCGGTACACGCAATGAAAATCGAGCTAAAAATTACAGCACGTCGTAATGCGAGCCCGAGTGCACTTTGATTCAGTCTCCAAATGAGTGGATTAATCTTCTTAATTCTAATTCCACAAATGCAATCTTAATCAGAAACTGAAAAGACTGAGAAAACTTTTCACTCAGAAATAAGCACTGGATGTAGATATATGAAATCCTTCTCAATCAACACCTCTGGGCTTCTGTTAATGTGTGGTGGTGATTTTGTCATCAACCCCCCATCCTGTATTTTGCCATTTTGTTATGTTTTGCCATAAGAGGAATGTTTCTGGGCGGAAAGTCAATGTTTACCCCTCCAGCCAATCACAGAACGCGTGTCGCTGAAGGCAGGGTAATGTTGACAAGAAGAGTGGGGGGTTGAGCCATGGGAGGAGTTTGAATTGTTTGTTTACAAACAGAACTTAAGACCCCACCTTTAAAAGGTACAGTGTGTAATAAGTGACTTCTAGATGACGGAAGGCCAAGTCAGCGACGACCACGTGCAGGCCCAAGCTGTGGAAGGTAAACGGCGGTTGACCCATTGGGGCCGACACTAGATGCAAGTACCACCAAACAGATAAGTACGTTCGCAAAGTTTAACTTTGGGCATTCGTAGCAAAAAGATGGTGGCGTAATGTAATAGTTACCAGGCTACGATTTCATTTTTTTTTTTGATGTGATCTCAATAATATGTTTTTAAATTGAATTAATTATTTTTCCCACTGGATGGCGCCAAAGATTACACAGTGACTTTAAGTGGTTTTTTTTGTGTGTGTGTGTGCCAATATTGCGAATATTTTCAATTTTAGTGCAACTGAACATCGGCTAAAAATATCCGTATTGGACTCTGGAAAAAATATATATCCGTATTGACGGTCTATCTCTAGATAAAATCTGAAAGGAATTATTATGAAAAGCAGAAATACAAAAACACAAATGCTTCTAAAACGTAATAATTATTTGCAAATATGTTTTTATATATATATATATGGAATTTTATCTGGAGTTTTGTCATTGTATTTTAGCGTCAGTATGTTCATAGTTCAGCCATTCCTGGCGAATACTTCACTGCACTATTGTAAAATTAAATTATGACAAATGTAGTATAGTGAAAGAGTCTGTAATAAGCCTAATTGAGTTGAACCCATTTTGCATCATCATCTTTAACCTTTTAAGTAATATATCAGATCAGCACAGCCTTGTCCCAAAAGTTTTCTTTAATGTTGTCCATCCTAAAACCTTAAATTTGTCTGAACAGCAAAGCAGGCGTTTGCTTATCGTTAGGCCGGGTTGCTAGCTACAACAACACTCACTGACGCGTAAACAATAACACATTGCCAATGATTCTCTCCATGATTTAGTAGCCGGCATTGTTTGCTGAGGGTTATTTTGATTGTAAAAATAGTGAAAGCGCTTGCCTGAGTAGGTGAGTCAACACTGGTCCCTTGCTGGCCATGCACTGACGGCTTGCTCGGCTAGCTAGCGTTGGTTAGCACGAAGCTATAAGCAGCGTTGTGGCTCAGTGGCTGTTTTGTAAACCGATAACCACATTCATTAGTCTGACAATTACACCTTTTTAAGCCTGCCCCGACGTTTGCATCTTTCGAATAGCCGTGACGTGATGGTGGCACAAAGCTGCACGAGCGACTATCAATCACGTCTTGCAAACGAAGTGGGTACTTCAGGTGCCGTTGGAATTTTGGAAATAGTCTACAAGTGCAAGTGGAGACGTAACGGAAAACAGTGACTAGCATGCAACTGACATACTCTGATTATATAAGATGTTGCTTTGGCCGTAGATATAAACTAGCTTTGATTTTGAAAGTCTAACCAACTGTATTTCCTCTCGTAAAACGTCAGGATGGGGGTTTCACTTGGCTAACCTACGAAGACAACCCGAAGCAGCCATTTAAATGACAATCAAATACAGTATGCAATAGTCAATTATGACAGGGTTTCCCAAACTTTGGCCGAGGTATTAAAATGGCTTTACAGGATAGCGTAAATGGAAATGTCCCCATAAACTACAATTTAAGTGTTCTCGTTGATCCTCAGTTTCGAGATGTTACCAAACGACGACCTCTCCTGGACAAATGAGAAACAACCGGAGATGATTTTCGAGGGTAAGTAAACAATCCATTAGTATGGAAAACAGTTTTTTAAATCTCAACCGGCTTTTCAAATACAATGACAACGGCTTGATATTAGTACTAGTAGTGCCATTAGTACTAAGGACACAAGTTCTACTAGTACTAGCACTTCAGTAGTAATACAAGAAGCGCATAGATGTCAACAAGTGCATTCTGCCTCACCATTAACTTGTAGTTGCCCCTCTAGTACGCCAAAACTGTCCCACGAATGTGCAGGCATATCGTAGCTGGATTTTTTTTTTTTAAATATTACTATTACTAGTACAATAGTTGCTGCACTTGTGTACCAGGTTGTGTTATACTCTTGAGGACAATGAGCGTATTAGGACATCAACCTCAAGCTCAATAAACTATATTGAATAAACGCCACATGCCATTTGCAACCACAAAATGTTATGTCTGGACCCCCTCCCTCTTTATATATACAAATATATAAATGTAAACTTCAACTTTGGAAATGTTCTTCGAAACCCATCAAGTTACATATTGTTAATTCATAAATATTAGCAAAAACTTGGGTTGTGGAATTGCGGGTACTGTTGATAACTTGGACACAAAACTGTAATGAACACAAAAGTCACAACTACATTCAAAAAATTGAAACGCAAGTGCGAATTTGAAAATATAGTTTAATAATACATAAAGTTCACTTAAAAGGAGTCAAAGTAAAATTAAGGAAGTGAATCCTTAAAGCCTACACATTCTGATCACACTACACCGTATTTAGAAAAAAGGAGAAAACTTGTTGCCTCACCTGTCATCTTATCATACATTGGTGGCCTTTGTCATTTCACGCCAATGTCCAAATACACCGGTAAACTTGGAGCATTCATGTGTTCTGTCCTGACAAAACAAAGGGATGCAGCCTGATTCCAATGCATATTTAATTCTATCAAATCTAAACTGGTACACACATACATGTATTTTAAAAAGGAACATTGTACTCCTTTGGAATGAACATATGCAGATGATGTGCGACGTGCAAACTGGTCAAGTTTTAATGGGGACAGATGAGGTGACCTGGTAGATCATTTCAGATGTTTTTTCTTGTCCGGGTTCCACGATGTAACAATCATCTTCCATATCGTCTCCTTTATCCACATTTTCAGAGCGTTCCTCTTTATCAGCAGCGTCTTGTTTGTTGATGTCAGCCGGGAATGTGTGACTCCTCTCGCCGTTCACCCGGGTCACAGCAGCCTTGGACACCGCCACATCCCGCCTGGGCTTGATCATCTTGCCGATGCGGCCGTGTTTGGCCATGAACTCGTCGGCTTTGGGACACTTGTGCCTCTGCAGCATCTGAGTGCTCTCAAAGCCGACGTGGCACACCCGACACTTGAGGTCGGCATCTCCGGGAGACGTCTTGGCAGGTTGGCTCGGGTTTGCGGTGTTCGTAGCGGGTGAGGGCGAATGTGTCCAACTGCTTTTCTGGGGCGCGTTCAGCATGGAATTCTGTTTCAACTGCTGGCAAGGTGAGGCGCGAGCACCCTGAGCGAATTTGCTGTACGTTCGCACGTTGAGATTTTTCAACTGCAGGGCCGAGGTGACTTGAAGCATCTGACTGTTTTTGCTCCCCGCATTGGAATACTTGCGCAGGTTCTGAGTCAGGTCTATTTCCGGGATGGGGCTCTTGTAATTCAGTGGCCTGGATGTAATGAGTTTTAGTTTGGCCGTGGTGCTGGGAGAGTTACACATGTGGAAGCGAGGCATTAACTTCCTGCTGGAAAGCAACAGCCCACATCCAATGCAGCCACAGATTTTATCAGCAATGTGAACACTATTGTGTGAAATGAGCATCCGTTTGGTGATGAAACCCTCACCACATTTACCGCACGTGTACGGCTTCCACTGATTCCACTTGCGGATCGTTTTCACCAGCACCACGGGCTGGTAAATTGTCCAAAGATCCACTGTCGGCGCGCCCTCACCAGAAAACCCACTCTTCGTGTTTAGTCCACCTTGGCCTGCTTGAAAAGATGCCGCCCTGGAGGGATACATGGTAGGCACGCGAGATATCTGTTTCGACATTTTAGAATTTGTTGAAGAAGCTGATGCAGAGGGAGACTGCAATGCGCCGTCCGCTTTCCAGGCAACTTTATCCAACTTTAAGCGTTTCAGCTGCAACTCTTCTTCCATGCGTTTCTCAAATCGACGCTTCATTATCGTTTCGTGATGCATCGCCTGTTGTTGTCCCGGTTCATGCGTGACGTTGTGGCTGAGCATGTCTTCGTACGCAGCAAACTCTGTTCCACAGGAGCAGATGTGACTGGATAGAGGGCACACATGTTCCTCCAAAAAATCCTGGGTTGAAAAGATCTGTTCACAGTTGAAGCAAATCCCTCCGGCCATCAAATCGCCATCTGAACTGCTTTCCTGGGGGTTCTGAAGTCGCTTCATCATCATGCTGAGGATGGAAGAATTTATTTTCAAAGTGGCACCTGTTTAAAAACATTCAAAATACAATTATAAGGTTACTTTTAATAAGACAAGGCTTTTTGAGCCTCCTAATAGAGGAGCACATTAACAGGTTTGATGTTTAACATTCATGAACGCCACTACTGAGCGCAAAAATGCTATTCCAACAGAAAGCAACCTTTAGAGAGAAACAAAACTATCTTCAACGCGTCACAGCGGCTTCAACGTGGATACAAGCATTCTGATTTGTTTGACCAAATGAGTTTGTTGTAACATTTTGTCAGACGCGGACGTTATTTTGATGGGACGTGAGCCTGCTAATGCTAACGTGCTAAGACTAGCCATAACCAGCTAAATGATAACAATATTAGCTTACCTTGGCTGTGAAATCAAAAGTGTCGGCGTAGGATATTTCTACTTTTATCCTCGCCGCAAACAGGACACTCCAGGTCCGGTGTCGTTTACGCGGAGGAAAGCTGTTGTTTCGGCTCACAGGCATAAAGTGAGCAGCATCCGACCACACCATTGGAGAGGAGGGAAAAAAAGAAAAGAAAAGCCACTCCGTCTTCTTCTGCGTATGGCGCCCTTTGCTAACTGTACATCCGGTGTTGACAGGTTTATACTGCCCACTGCTGACGGAATAGAGGCACTACACTTAATGTCATGACTGATACACCAAAAACTAAAATTAAGATAAAACAAAGATTAAATATCCGTAATCAATGCAAAACAGGCTCGTCTGCAACCTCTTTACCAAGCAGTTTTTATATAAAAGTATTTCACTTGACTGAAGCACTACGGCCCCCACCCCTTTAAAACATCATTACCCGACATAGTCAAGTTTAGAAGATAGCCCGAATACGCTGTTTTGAGACGTTGGTTGGGGGAATTTGAAGCTAGCAATGTTTGCATATATGTTAAGAAATCTTTTCAAATCAAACTCCCTGTTTTAATGGAAGTTAATTTAAATGATCCTTTTTGCTTTGCATATGCCTTTAGCTATTTGCTTTGTAAATGTGTTGTGCTTTTTTGAAGCACATCGAAGTGCCTTGTGTTGGTTATATGTGCAATTATTAAAACAAAAAAGGCCTGGCCATGCTTAATTAATTCACTGCCATTGACGAATTTAGACGTAAAAAATTAATTTGAACTACTTGTTATTTACATTTTTTCCCCCACTTTTAACAAGAGTATGAAAACCTAGAAAAAAGTTGTTATTGTACATTTAGAACAGATATAAAATTTGTGATGAATCGTGACTATTGAAGTAATGTGATTATTTAAAATAAAAAAATTTAATCGCCTGACGACCTAATTTATAATAATCTTTTTTTTTTTAAATAATCTTTTTTCAATTTTTTTTTAATAATCTTTTCTTTTTGTTTTTAAAATAATCTTTTTTCAAAAAAAGAAAAGATTATTAAAATTAGGACATCAGGCGATTACATTTTTTTTATTGTAACTAATCGCATTACTTCAATAGTTAACCCATAATTAATCACAAGTTTTATATCTGGTCTAAATGTACAATTTTTTTACCCCAGTCTCTTGTTAACAAAAGTGGAAAAAAAAGTTTAACTAATAGAAGTAGTTAAAATGAATTTTTGACGTCTATAGCCATCAATGGCAGTGAATGAGTTAATATTTTATTTTTGTAGTGTCGATGAATTCTTGAACAATTAATGCCACAAGTATAATTATTGACAGTTGCTATGACATATAAATTATATAATGTAAATGTGGTAATTAGTCACTTTTGAGCTATGTGTACAAGTAGAAATATTTATAGAACGTGTGTTTATAAAATGTATAACAAATGTGATGGCTGTCTCAACAGAATTTGGCCAGTAAGTTAGTAGCCAAATTGTATTTGTCATTATAAAAACTAAGGCTCTATACGCCCTTTTTTCTTCTTCTTCATTTTTCCGAACTCACCCCACCATTAAAAAGTATCTAGTTTACAGAGTTCGGTTTACAACCGTTCGGTTTCAAGGGCAGCAACATAACAAATTTGTGCAGATGGAATATGCCGTAATCCGTCACTATTTGCATTTTGCTATTAATACACAAAACAATCTCTTCTTCAGCTGCCATAACCCATTAAATGTTATATATTGTTTCTTTGCTGGGTCTGTTATCGGCAAAGACTTAAATAATTCAACATATATATATAAAAAAAAATAAAAGTCAGAACCCAAACAAATCCCTATGAATGTTCCATGTATTTCTTACCTGGTTGTAGAATGATTGTGAGATAATTAAACCAAATAGAAGAGAAACAAATACAAAAAAATATGTTAATAAATTGGTATATTTAATAACACCAGAACAAGCTACAGTTCAACTATTTGATTAAATTTGAAGTACAACTATTTACAACTTTGAAACTGAAATACAGGACTTAAATTGACAAAACTACACTTGATTTCACAGCAGCAAACTGCTACAAAACTAAAGGGGTTTTCCTCTTGTGTTACTCCACGTTCCATTTACACCATGAAAAGCAGGTACAAATCAAAAGTGGCATTTTACAATTCCCCATCCACTGCCATACAGTAATAAAAATAAAAAAAACGAATGGAAGATATTAAGTTATCAATTCTGCAGACATGACATTATGCACCCTCCTGCGATGGGTTCTCAGAGATTTCAGACTTGGGTATGAACACTGACAAATATCACATTGATGGGTTTCAGACTGCTTGTGAGTCAGGATGTGTTTCTGCAAACCGTCCACGGTGCTGAACCAACGCAGGCAAACCGGGCAGCGCACGGGCTTGATGACGGGTTTGCAGGCGCCGCTCCTCTGGTGAAACAAAAGACTGACCATGTTGGGGAATTCGGAGGTACAGCGGGAACAGCGGTAAGATTTGGGTGCGTTCTGCGGCCGCCCGCCTTTGCAACGGTCCCAAGATAAGTGCCTTCGAAGGGAACACCGGGTGGCAAACGAATTTCCGCACCGCGCGCAAATCGCCCGCTGCTTTTTGTTGTCGCCGTGCGGGCGCTCGGGAACCGCTTGCTTCCGTGAAGGTTGATGATGCACGGGTGGGGGAGGGGCCTGCTGCGGTTGCTGCGGAGGCGGCTGCTGCTGGATCCGAAGCAACAGGGGTTGTGATCGCTGTGTTTGGAGTCCCTTCAGCAGCTGGTGGTGAGGATGCATGTGGATCTGCAGGTGCACCTCGTAGTCGGCCCAGGAATTCACCGTCTCTCCGCACGTTGGACACGTGTAGGACTCCTGCGCGTGCTTTTGTAGATGCTCCAGCAGGAGTCTCGGGGATGTAAATCCAACCCCGCACTCGCATGTCACCCTCCTGGGCAGCACCGACGGCAGTGACATGATCCCCCAGTTGTTTGCGTCATTATCTGGACTGCCTTTTGCACCGTCGGGCAAATTTTGCTGCAAGGGCTCTCGTGTTGCCGCCCGCTGCATCTGACATCGTCGCCTGTGAACCATCATGTTGTCTTTGCGGTTGAAGCTCCTGCCGCAGACGAAGCAAGGGAACATGGGTTTTGTGCTGCTATTTTGGGAAACGCCGTCATAACCGGCACTGTGCGATGCAGGCGCAGACCCCCGAGGCCTGAACCCGCACAGCCGTAAATGGCGGGCCAGAGTGGACGGCCGGCTGTACGTTTTCTGACACCGGGGACACGGGTAGCGTTTGATCCCGTCTTTGACGAAGTAGCTCAGGTTAGCAATCTCCTTCAACTCGGGGTCAATCTCATCTTCGTTCTGAGAAGAACTAAGCAGCTCCGTGTCATCGTCCAAGGGCATCGTCCACTGGCCTTCGTTGCTGCTGTCGTTAGGAACCGACGTCGCATCTGCGGTGGCGTTTTCCATAACACTTCCAGAGGCGTTCGTCTGCTGGTCCATCGTGGAAGACTGGGACAGAAATGGCGGGAAGCTTTTGGCAAAGCCGCACCACGAATGCTCCGGTAACTCAGACTGCGCCGTAGTAGTAGAGGTCACCTCGACTTTGACCCGAGGGGTTTCGGTGCTGACGGAAACATTATTCACCGTGTGCTCACCTTGACCGTTCCTGTATGCTGAGGCTTTATTATTACTTGACCGTAATGCATGTAGTCTGTCAATGGACGGGTGCATCTCGGGCAGGGCCGCCTTCGGCCCTTGACACTTGTGCTTCTTTAAGTTGTACCTGCGTGCATAGTTGTGCTTGCATACAGGACAGAAGAACGATTTTTTCATATTGTTAAAGCTATGGAATGGCGCAACTTTGGGGACTAGTGGCAATGTACTTGGCAGCTGCGCAGGCTTTTTCACTGATGGAAGGCAGACGTGATTGTCGGTGAAAGGCAGCTTGCCAATAATGAGTTGCTTGCAGCGACGGCAACACTTAATTCTCTCCTTTTTGTGCAAAAAGTGATGTTCAGTTAGTCTGTCAGAGTTCGGAAAGACCCGACGACAGCGGCCACATTGGTATCTCCCAAAAAGAGCGTTATTGCTAGAATCTCGGAGTTTCTGACGAGTTTCGAGAACCACGACGGGCGAGAGCACTTTTGTCAGCGAAACGATCTTCTTCCTGCTGGAGTCGATTATTCGGCTAATGGTGGGAGCTTTTGTCTTTGCGCCGGTCTTTGCCAGCAGTCGTCTTAACTTTGCCACAGAGAGATCATTGATCGGTGCTTCTTCCGTTTCTATGGCCGGCATGATATCAACTGGGATGGCTTCTTGTTTGGGGATAATCATAGCATTACTGGGATTTGGAGATGGAGATGGCGAGGTATGCTTCATGTAGGCTGTTGCTAGGATCTTCATTAATTTGTTATTTTTAGCCACGCGTTCCTCGTTGTCACTGCTGTGGACAGACTGCGAATCCCTCGCAGTCTCTGGCGTCGGCTCAGTACTTGGAGACGTCTGGTCAAGTTGTCCGTCCGTTTTTTGAGAGGCTAAACATGGCTCAGGAGGAGTTGACGGAACCGCTTTGCTCCTTTCCAGTCTTTCGCTGGCTTCCGGCTCCATTTTAACAGGTGGCGATCCTGAAATGGAGGGGCAATTCTGGGACGAATCTTTCAATGACACAGCCGGCCTCGCTTCTGCAGTCAGATTAGGAGTAGCATCAGTCGACACTGTTCCACTTGAGACTGCATTACTATCTGTCGTTTGGAGTGGAGTTAAATGAGAACGGTGCGATTGCTTATGCTGAAGCATTAGACAGAAGTCGTTAAATTCCTCTCCACAATCGCAGATATAGAAAGATTGCGAGGCGCCGTCAGGCAACGCTGGTGGATTGGATGACTTTGGTTTTGCTGTCAAAGCGCCCTGCAGGCTCATGTCGGGCTGGGTCGAAGGAGGCGCGATGACCTTGGGGAGCATCATGTTGGCGTGCGTCGCCTGGTGTACAAGCAAGGCGGACAGTCCGTTGAAGGTTTCCGCACATGCTACGCAACGATAGATTTTGGAGGATGGTGGCCCACTGCCCTGGAGCCCAAGCATCATGGCCTGTGCTTTCCTGTAAATACCACAGAAAAAGGCATGTCAATGGATACTGCAAACAACTTTCACTTTCAAGACTTAAAGTTTCCTAATGTATTTAGAAACAATTTTCAAAATTCACTTGACAAGGTATTTAAGATGATCCACTGTACTTGAAGCTCACACTAGTTCGGTTTCCATCCACCCATTTTTCACTCTTGAATTTTTCAAAATAAAACCGAATGCAAACGCTAGAAATTCGAAAAAAGGGCCCAAAATTCGCAAAAAAAGTTTTTATGCTTGGAGGGGGGTGATTTTGAAGCATATTGAAAAAAGGAAAATGCGAATTTTGGCTATGGAAACAGGTTTTGCGAATAAACGCTGCCAACGTCGCACGTTTTGACCGGATATCACGTCACATGTGCGTTTGTAGTCACAAAGCAATGGCGGCCGATAATGTAAGGTATGTTTGGGGGGGACAACGAAACAGAATTTTTTGGGGGAATTAATTAAAGAAGCGAATATTAATGCAATTTTAGATGGAAAACAGCAAAGAAACTCTACGGTTTATCAAGAATTACAAAAGCTAACTCATACAACTTTCCTGTCTTTCTTCTTCATCTTTTAAATCACTGGTGGATACCATCTCTATGGTGTATACCGCCACCTACAGCGGCGGAGTCCCCTCTCAATATTGGCAAAAGAAGAACAGATGGAAACGGGCATAAGTCGCATGTCCGTTTTGCGCATTTTCAGTCAATTTGCTTAAAATATTCAAAACAATTGGATGGAAACATGACTACTATTGCTAAGATATAAAGAGAGGTGGGCACTTCCGTCTCTTGAAGGATGCCCACGTTTTCAGCGTATGCTTTATGACGCGAGGAAGAAGAGATGAAGGAAATGACCATAAACATGTTCATACCAATTGTTAAAAAGGAAATTTGACAGAAAGGCAGAAAAGTCTTCAAATGTATGAAAAACAGTCTGAAAAAACACACACAAAAAAATAATAAAAATAAATCCAAAACCAGAAGACGAAAGTGGAAGAAAATGAATCTCAAAGGTCTTGGATGCTGCATATTTTCTGTTATGGTAGAGCTCTAATTAGCTCTTGGGCCCTCAGTACATTAGACTAACACTAGCACACTGTTTCGTTCATAATCATGTTTAAAGGTTTTGCGACTCCAGACAAATGTTGTTATTTATTTGAACTAAAATGGCCCTGCACTACGTAAACAGACAGTAAACAGCAGTAAATTTTTACTAATGGTTCTACGTACACTGGTGACACGCAGGGGCTGTTCTAAAAATAGCTCACAAGTGATCATTTGAAAATGTAAACAATGGAAGAGATTTATAGAAATAACATGTTGCGTATTGGTATTTATCCTAATTATTAAGATAAATTATGAATAGGGATGTTCAATAACACTTCTTTTCAGCATTCAACTTGAGTAGTCACTAATACCGATACCACTAGTAATTTTGATACATAAAATATCCCTAAAAAACAATTTGTAATTTTGATACATGAAATATCCCTAAAAGAAGCAATGACAGATAATTTTGAAGAAAGACCAATATATCCGGTCTGGTATTGGCCCGATACCTGTTATTTAAACTCTATCATTCCTAATAATTACTTTAATCAGCGTCTTCACATAAATTCATGTAATTAATTAGTAAGAACAACTAGGGCTGTCACAAAAAAATATTTTCAGAATTCATTAGCCTACCAATTACTCGTCTAATTGCCCTGCCCCGAATTTCATGGAAGAAATTTCTGTCAACCAATTTTTGTGGTCAATATGGCAGATTCTTCCCACAGTCCTAATAACAACATAACAATTACATATAATTTGAGCAAATTTGTCACATCAGAAGTGTGTATTAAATTGGTAGCCTTTCACATGAATTAACTGCCAAGAAGTAGCTCTCAGATTCAAAAAGGTTTGTGATCCCTGCTTTAAAATGTAAAAAAAAATAAAAAGGGTCATGAACATCTGTAACAGGGATTCATGTTTACGAAACGCTTTTGTCATTAAAGGCAGTGATTCACTCTTTATATGTTCTCTTTGAGAGCGGTTAGCATTTTTTTTTTTTAACATCCTGACATAAATCGTGTTCAACCTTGATGGGACCATTGCATGCAAAACAATATTAGGTTCCATGTTTTCTATATTTAAGGATAATGCCCTGGCCATGGCTTGCTGGAGTCCCAAAGCTTTAGGAATGGCTTTGTAACCCTTTTTGGGTCATTTTGCTGCATTTATTAATTTATATTTCCCTGGGGTCTGGGGGTACTAAGGCTTTGGTGTCCCGGATGAAAAAGCAACACTTTCCAAAATACAAAATATGTGGTTGACGCATGACAACTTCATAAATAATATCACCATTTAAAAATGCATTTTATGTTTACTTGGGTTGCCTTTATGACATTTTTTTGCTGATCTTGCTAATATGAAAGTGAGGACAACTATGTTAAGAAAATAGTTTTCACATCTAATCCGTGTGAAAGGCATGCCATGTGCTGCTGTTATGCAACGCTCCTATCATTCAATTCCCTTGATATTTATACCTCGCTCATTAAATTGATTTTGAAGCCCTGCTTGCATTGAAACAAATCGTTATATCTTCAGTGTGCCAAAGTGAGTTTTAAAATCACAACCACCTCTCATTCGATTAGCATTTTTGTTTTGGTTTGTACCTGAGCTCTTGTTTACTTATGCATAACAACGCACATGCATAACACGCATATCATGCTTTGGAGATTCCCTAAAAAGGCAACTTCGTAAACACCAAAACATAAACGACTGCCAATGTGTGCAGTAAATACTGTTATAAGGAAATACGAATTAAAATACAGGCTAGGCTCATGCTAAACGACTTCACTATGATACGGTGCGGCTACTTCGCTAAATAACGTAGCTATGCTAACAAGAATGCTAAATTCAACGCATGGTATGGTTTGGCGATCTTAAAACACACACACACACACTAGCTTCACGCAAAGCTCGTGCACTTGCTCGGAAGGTGGGAGCTAAGCGAGGGTGGGGGTGGCTGGCCATGCTCCCGGGAGAGGCCACACAAACAACGGATATTAGCGGGCGAGCTCCCGCGGTCTTCTCTCCGGAGTTTTTTCCCCCCTCTTCTCTGCACCGTTTAAACACTAACCTTGTCACACAAGCTCCGGGTCCGAAGCCTTTGAGGTGGGCACAAAAGGAAAGCGAGTATCACTGCGAGGATCCGAAGACATCTGTCCACGCAGATGCACGAACTCCCAGAAACGCGCTTGCACCGCGAACGAATGTGCAAAGAGGAGGAAGAGGAAGAAGAAAAGGAGGAGGGGGAGGAGGAGGAGGACGAGAAGGTAGCAACCGCGTCCAGCTGTGGGCTAGAGCAAAGGGTCTATGGAGCCAACACGGGCGCATGCGCAGTAGACACGCCTGCAGTGAAAACGCCTCTGCTCCGGGAAATCTTGGTCACGTGATTCCCCTGGCAGCCACTAGACCGCCCAATATTGCACTGTGCAGAACCAGTGAAGACTAGACTAGCAATGCACAAACAGATGGCATGAGTGTATTTGTGTGCCAAATCAACCATTTTATTTCATCATACACCAAAGGAGGCAGCACGGGGAATGGGTAGGGTAGGCTAGCACATCTGCCTCCCAGTTCTGAGGTTGTTTTAAGTCTCAGCTTGGTGTCATGCACATTTTTGTCCCTGAGCGACTGGCTGGTCAAAGGTCCATGGTGTCCCTGACAATCATCCATCCATCTATATCTATAGGCTGGCTACTGCTTATCCTGTTCAGGGTCATGGGGAGCTGGAATCTATCCCATCTGATTTAGGACTGTAAAAGTGGACTACAGCCTGGACTGGTTGCTAGTCAGTCACAGCCACAGGCCACTTAGAAACAGACAACCATTCACTCTCATTCACACTGTCACTGAGTGGGAACTAAACCCAAGCCAAAGTCCGTTGAATAAACCACTACACATTTGATCTCCATTCCATTCTATTCCAATCCTAGCTATCAAAGGTTCCAAAAATTCAACCCATATCATTTTTCTGGTTGGAGATTATGGGCACGGTAGTACTACTGTAATTTGTCTCATTTCTATGGCGTAGTACAGTTTAGTTCATTTGATACAGTACATCAAAATCACTTTATGAACCTTTAAGACTTGTACTTACGGTTAACAAAAAATATATATATTATTCATAAACTGTGGGCGTGGCGGGGAATGTTAGATTGTAGCCAAATTATTGATTGGCTCCTGACTTGTCAATCACACTTCTTAGGCGTGTGTGCCCCGAGTACTTAGCTTGCGTAGGCCTCTAGCGTAACAGTGTTTACCAGAAGCGTAGCGTCTTCCTACTGTCGCTAGAACCTCACGTGTGTTCAAAGTCAACCAACAATGGCGGAGAAGGATACAGGACCACCAAAAGACCGTTTTTGAGGTTACTGAACGGAGAAGACAAGGACTGAAAGAGCGAAGCCAAACAAAAATCATTTTCAGTGATGGCTTGTGCTAAAGCAGCAGAGAGGTCTGAAGACGGATGCTTTGGTCGCTTAGTTTCTTCTGGACAGATAACTTGAGTTTTCTTTTTGATTTAGAACGATCCTTTATGAAGCTTGTTAAACAGGTAAAGTTGTATAATGACACAAAAGTCAAGGGAGTTCAACGGTTTGTTTATTGATGCTACGTTTCTTACGTAAAAAGCAGGGGGGTGAGGGGGGCGGGGTTTACGCATGCACACTATTGAGGAAACCACAAACAGCTGTTGGTCTACTCGTTCGCCGCAGAATCCTCTCCAATACCTTTAAGACATAGGTGTCATAGCTGCTAGACCTGTCCTGCAGGTTTTGGAGGTTTCCCTCTTCCAACACAAGTTGATTCCAATCAGCAGGGTCATTATCAGGCATATGCAGAGCTTGCTGATGAGCTGATCATATATCAGCTGTGTTGGAGAACGGAAACATCCAAAACCTGCAGGACTGCGGCCCTCCAAGACCGGAGTTTGACACCTATGCTTTAAGGTCTCAAACACAACAAGCTACCGGTTAGCGAATGTGACTAACGTTTGGCTGATTGTCGCGTCTGCCAAATATTGGCCTGGTACTTTCTCTGCAGCTTCGGGCGCGATGGTAGTCAGTATTCCTCACTCCAAAAAAAGGAACGGAAACTTTTGGAAGCTCTATGAGCTTGGTGACCGCTCCTGAATCATGCTGTTGGTCTTCAGTTTCTTTGTCCAGGTGGTCTTGGCCAGATGTCTTAAATATACGTGCAATGAGATCTTCATAAAGTGAAAATAAGTAAATCCTTCTTTGGATGCTTTTCACTTAGCCAGTTGCCACTCCAGTTTCTTGTCTCGTGCAACGACTAAGCCTACCTAGCTAACCAATCAGAATAATCAAATATCGCAGACGTGTTGGAGGGAAAAAAAAACTGCCCGCCGTCAGTGCGAGCCACACCTGCCTGGCAGATGGCGTTCACCGACGGCGACGACCGACTATCCGATGGCTGATTTCAGCTATGTACGTTCACACTTTAATGAGAACAAGAGGTATCAAAAATAGATGAATGTTTAGTTAGTTTAGAGACAAAGAAACAAACAGGGGGGCTGATGACACGTTTCTGGCAAACAATAGGTTAGCTCAGATGGATGAAGTCAATTTTTTGGCACTTCCATTCCATCCATTTTCTATAACGACCTACCGTGTTTACAGCCGCGGGGAGCTGGAGTCGATCCCATCTGACCTCATGCGAAAGGCAGACGACACTCTGGACTGCTCACCAATCAGAGCACATAGCAACAGACACGCAGTCAGAAAAATCAGCTAGACTACACCCTCTCCATGACCTCAATACCATTCCAAGCTGTAAAAAATTCAAAAACCACCACATTTGAATGGAATGGTTGTTTGTCTATATGTGCTCGGCAGTTGGCTGCAACAGGTCACAGGTTTACTTGGCCTCTCCACCAATTAGCTGGGATGGGCTCCAGTTACCTGCCACTCAAAAGGATAAAAAGACCTTTAGAAAATGGATGGATGGAGATTTAGTTTGGAGAGAAACAGATGCCAGGGTGGTAAAGCGATGTTTCAGCCATTTTTTATCATCTCTTATCCTGTCCAGGATCTTGATGAGCTGGAGTATAATGGACTATATGCCACGGAGGAGGCGGGACTTCCGACTTCCGGGTTTTCACCCATCAATTTTGTTTCTGTTTCCGGTTTGCGACGTGTGGGCCGCGTCCCACTACTTGCGCTTCCGCCTTTGTGCCCCTCGGTTGCGCGTTCCCGTCGATATTTGCACTTTCCTAAAAGCAATTTACACTTTGAATTGTAATTTAAATTTATGCTATCTATTTTTTTAAAAAAAAACACACTTTGAATTGAAAATCTGTTAATTTTTGCTACTTACTTTCAATAAAGATTATACATATTTGAAAATATCTCTTGCTTTTCCAATCACCTCTTGTAAAAATCCACTTTAAAAAAGTGAGCAACAACAACAAATGAAACTTTTCAGAATCAGGCATTTTAGTCCGCAACAATCATAAAAAATGCCCACGGAATTCTTTAAACAGAAAAAGTGCACAACAACAACAAAAAATTTGCAACTTTTGGAAAAATTGGCCAAACTGCTTTAAGTCCAATGTGATGTTTTCAGTCAGTAATGGTTTGAGGAGCCATGTCATATGCTGGTGTGGGTTCTTGATCTACCAGGACATTTTAGAGCACTTTATGCTTCCCGCTGCCGCTAAGCTTTTGGGAGACAATCAATTGATTTTCCAGCAGTATTTGGCACCTGCCCACAAAGTATAAACTCCCAAAACCCGGTTTAATAGCCATGGAATAACAGTACTTGATTGGCTAGCAAATTCACCTGACTTGAACCCCATTGAAAACGTATGGGGTGTTATCAAGAGAAAGAAGGAACAGAAAATCCTGAAATGCAGACAATCTGAAGGCCAATATCAAAGCATCAATAATAACACTTGAACTGTGCCAAAGGCTTATCGTGTCCATACCACGCCACCTTGATGCGGTAATTAATGCAAAAGGAGGCCCAACAAAGTACTGAAGGCATAGCACAATACCACTTTTCAGAAGACAAACATTTCTGTATTAAATACACTTTTTTGTTGGTCACATGAAATATAAACATTTTGTCAACACACTGGATTTTTTAAATTATCAAAATTGAAACAAATAAATGCTTGAAATATTTCACTTGAAATTAAAGTTAAAAAAAAAAACAATTTCACTGTGGGAAAAAAAAACAAATCCACCCTTTTTTTGAACACTTATCTGGAGTTGGGTTGCAGGGGCAGCATCTTTAGCAGGGAAGCCCAGACTTTCTCTCCCTAGCCACTTCCTCTCGCTCCTCCGGGGCATTTGAAAGTGTTCCCAGGTCAACCGAGAGATTCTCTCCAGCGTGTCCGGGGTTGTCCCTTGGGTCTGCTGCTGGTGGGACATGCCCCGAAACTCTTCAGGGAGACGTCCAGGAGAATCTTAACCAGATGCCCAAGCCACCTCAGCTTGCTCCTCTCAATGTGGATGAGCAGCGGCTTGTCTCAGAGTCCGTACCGGATGACCCAGCTTCTCACCTTATCTCTAAGGGAGAGCAGGGACACCCTGGGGAGTAAACTCTTTTCCGTCGCTTGTATCTTGGATCTTGTTCTTTTGGTCACGACCCAGTTAGTGAGAGTAGGAACGTAAATCACCTGGTAAATCGAGAGTTCCGCCATTCGGCTCAACTCCTTGACCAACCCATACAGAGCCTGCATCATAGCAGACGCTACACCGATCCCCCTGTCGATCTCCCGCTCCATCATACCCTCAACACCCAAAGAGTGCACTCCACCCTTTTCCAACTAACGATTGATTTGAATCCCAAATGCTTCACACTCAGCTGTGAACCGCCCCAGTGAGAGTTGGAGATCAGAACAAGAAGAAGCCAAGAGCACCACATAAGATGTAAAAAGCAGAGATGCAATGCAGTGCCTAGAAATTCTGTCCATAAAGAGTATGAACAGAATTGATGACAACGGGTGGCCTTGGCGTAGTCCAACCCTCACTGGAAACAAATCAGATTTACCGCCGGCAATGCGGAATAAAATCTGACATCAGTGATACAGGGACCGGGCGGACCGGGCAGACCGGGTACGGTACCCCATACTCCCGAAGCACCCCCTAGAGAACTCCCCGAAGGACACTGTCAAACGCTTTATTCAAGTCCACAAAACATGTGGACTGGTTGGTCCCTACGAAGAGCTTGTCCATTGTTCCACCGCCGGGACGAAAACCACATTGCCCCGCCCGCAACCCCCCTTCAATCCGACTTCCTGAAAGAACCTCCTCTCAAGCACCCCTGAGTAGACCTTACCAGGGAAGCTGAGGAGTATGATTCCTCTTGTAGTTGGAACACACCCTCCAGTCCCCCTTTTTGCAAAGGTCTGCCAATCCAAAGACAGTCGCCAATGTCCATGCATGTCAACTAGGACAACCCCACAACATCCAGAGCCCTTAGGAACCCCTGGCCGATCTCATCCACCCCCGGGGCCTTGCCACTGAGCAGTTTTCCAACAACTTTGGTGACTTTGACCCCCCGAGACAGAACAGGCCACCGAAGAGTCTCCAGACTCTGCTTCCTCAAAGGAAAGCATGTCGGTGGAATTTAGGTCTTCGAAGTATCCCCCCACCGATTCATGATGTCTCGAGTTGAGGTCAGCAGTGCCCCCTCATCTCCACCAGCAAGTTGTTAATAAATCGGGTCACGAAATATTGAAATGGACTTTCCCTCAATATTATGAATTTTTGGCACCCACCTTCACATGTAATTTATTACCATGGAACAAAACTGGAATTACGATATTTTGTCTTCAGCATACAGCAAAAAACAAAGGAATTGACCTTGTTGTTCCAACTTTCGTGCTCTTGTGCTGTAGCGACGAACTGTGCTAACTGCTTTTCTTAAGTGTTCCTGAGCTTATGTGGCAACATCCTTTACACTTGATGCTTTACGTGCAGCAATTTATGAATTTTCTGCTGAAATTATGGATTTTGTGAGATGATGGAATACCGAAATTCCTTGCAACTGTACATCAAGAGACGTTCTTAAACTACTGGGAATGGTAACCGACAGTTATTCACAAAGTGACTTACCTTTTCCCCATTAGCGTGTTCACTTGCAGAGTGCTCCAAACAGGTGTTTCTTTTGTTGCCCATCTCAGGCTCATCAGAATATATGTTACAAGCATCAAATTCAAAATGTGTGAATATTTGCAAAATTTGGATTGGCTTTAACATTAGAAATCTTGTCTTTGCAGTGTATTTACATAAATATAGGATGAAATTGATGTGAAATTCATTGCAGTTTTTGCTTCGGCGACTGCCCAACCTACGTTCCACTTGGCCTGCCGGTACCCATCAGCTGGCTCCAGATTTCCACAGGACACAAAGGTCCAATAGGACTCCTCCTTCAGCTTGACGGCATTTCTTTTTGCTGGTATCCACCATTGGGTCCGAGGGCGACCACAGCTCCAGTCAGCCGCCTCAACCATAGAGGCGCGCAAAAGGGTCCACTCAATGTCCCCGGTCCCAGGATGTGGCAGGGTTCTTGCAGGAAACGCCAAGTTTAATTTGAGTCCTTTTTAGACAATTATGCCCCAAATTTTTTTTAGACCAACAACACTTCCCATGGTATCTACTAAACAAGGGATTCTGCTAGACCATAGGTTTCAAACTCTGGTCCTAAAGGTTGCAGTCTAGCATGATGATTTAGGGGTTTCCCTTCAACACACCTCACTCACATCATCAGGATCATTATCAGGCTCCTGCAGAGAATCAGGTGTGTTGGAGGAAGAAAACATCTATAACATGCAAAACTGCGACTCTGGAGGACGATGTGCTAGATGTTCCCAGAGACCTTCACAATGGGTTCTTTGCAAAACGCTTTTTCCTGAACTCAACAGCACTCCTTCCTTTCCTGTCTTTATGAGTGGACAAGCTGATTAATCTTGGTGTGCCTGACCTCAGTAACCACAATAGCAATGGCCAGACACACCTGGATTAATCAGTTTGTCCACTCAGGAAAGACAGGAAACAAAGGACTGGTATCAAGTTTAGGAAGTAAAAGAGCCTATATGTTTGGGTCTGCCTGGTTGGACCAGAATCTTTCTCCACCTCCGGAGCCAACACACCACTTAGCCCTAATGTCGATAACATAACCACAAAGTTTTCTTTTTCCCCACTCTTTTTTTTGAGCAGCATATATAGAGCTTTTTTGTTTTGTTATTACTGGTGTATATGATGATCACTTTTTTGTTTATTAATACATTTGAGCTGTTGTTTGGCTTCTTGTGTACATGAGACGTTTTGCTCTGCTCCCAAACGAATGAATGAAACAAACTCAATCATCGTACTGCAACCAAGGCTGCCTCCGTGCCAAACAGGCCCTTATATGTTTGATCAAGCAGCATCTAATAGATGTACAAGCTTATTGGGCCCTCACAATCTGACAAAACTTAGAAAGTATCAAGTCACAACCCACATTTTACCTTGTGAACTATTGGGTCAAAAATTAAGCGTCACGTCTCATGACAAACCCACATTTATCCCCCCCAGAAGTAAAAACAAAACTCAAAGTAGGGTTTCCAGTTGATTTAATCAACTAAATCAATAAAAGAACATGTTCAAGTCAGATTTTTTTTTAAGTTGGAACATTCGTCAAAGGAGTGTACAAGAGTTTCCTCAATTTTAAACAGACAACAATCACAGAAGTATCTACAAAAACATGACTGGGCATATGATGAGGTCATAGTCACCAACAGAACTGACAAAACTTCCTAGGCCTTGAACTCGAAGCATAAAACTTCAAAAATATTGAACCCTTATACCACAATGTTTTCTCCCCAAACAATATACAATTTTACAATCCGAAATGAGAGAAAAAATGTACAATATATGAACAAACAGCATCAAGAACATTTGGTCTCTGTATTTATCACAAGTCCAACAACATAATATTTACAAGATCAAGGGAAATTGACAAATTGGATCTGACATATTTTGAATGAGTTATTCTATGGCATTGTTTTGAAAGCTAAGCATGCATCTGCCGATGCTCCTCCAGCAGGTGAGGAAAAGCAAAAGCCTTGTCACATTCGGTGCATTCATACACAATTTGGCCAACATGGCTTTCTTGATGCCGCAAAAGCTGAGCAGAGTGTGAGAATGACTTGTAGCACATATCACAGCGGTGCTGTCCGACTTGTCGTTCGGCATGCATTCTCATGTGCAATGAAAGATCTTGAGCGGTGTCAAACTCGGAAGCGCACTGGCGACATTTCAGCTTGGTTTGTGACGCTGGTTGGGCCGGTTTCGTGTGCATTTTCAGCTCATGCTGTTGAAGCAAATGCCTGAAGGGGAAGGATTTTGAACACTGCTTGCATTTGAATTGCTTCTCATTTAAGTGCACTTTATTCAGATGCTCCAAGAGAATACTTTTTGAAGAGAACGGCATTGAACAAGCGTTGCAGTTGTACAACTCCTCTCCAGTAACATCAATTTTTTCCTCATCCACAGCATTCTGACGTTTAGTTCCTGCACCCGACTTGCGTGCAGTCACCATTTTTTGCTGTTTATGGGAACAAGAGTGTTGGTGGAAAGCTTCACTTCCCACAAATCTCTTGTCACATCCCTTGCATTCAAATCCCGAAACAGGTGCATGATATCTCCGCTTATGTTTTTCAAGGTCATTTTCAGAAGCAAATGTAATTTTGCACTGTTTGCATTTCAGCGTACTCAGAGAATGAACAGGAAAATGGGAAACCAATTGGGTAGCCTGGGTAAACCATTGGCTGCAAATGGGACATCTGAACCCGTTATCAGCATTATTTTCAGTTGAAGTCACCTCATTTTCATGGGTCTTCAGATGGCCGAGGAAGTGCTCGAGAGAGGAATGACTGGCATTGCAGCGATTGCACGAATAGCCACTATCAGCCGTTGACTCCCGATGGGTGGCCCTGTGCAGTTTCAGATGGGACGAGTGCAGAAAATGTTTATCGCAATCAGAACAGGAATACGGCCGTTCCTTAGAGACCTTGCAACCATGCGCCGAGAGCTCCTCTGGGTCTTTGAAGCGCTCGTTGCACAAACCACAACGGTATCTCAGGTTCATGTTTGTGGGGTAACTCTCAGTGAGAGATGACGACTTTTCAGGCAAAGGTGTGGGGCGCTCACTTGAAACTGTGTGTTCTTTTCGGTGCTCAGCTCGACTACTCTTGGAGGGGAACACTTGATTGCATATGTCACATGGAAAGTTTTCTTCCCGGTGTGTCGACATGTGTTCTGCTAACTGGGACTCTCCTGAGAAGCTGAGCTGACATTTGGTGCAACGGTGCGGACGACTCTTGCCGTGACTGTGTTTGTGTTTGCGCAGGGCAAAGTGGGACACAAATCCTCTTCCGCACACCTGACACTGTAACTCTGACTTGTGCATGCGTTTGTGTTGCTCCAACTGGGAGGCCTGGAAAAAGCATTTGCCACATTCCGCACATTCATGAGGCTTTTCACCGAGATGACATTTTTGATGATCTACCAGATTTTCTGATGTTGGGAATGTCTTTCCACATACATGGCATGGGAAATATGGCGCAGAGTCCGAGTCACTGTTCCCACTACTTTCATCCTCACCACTTTCACTAGCCACAACAGGTTCCAGCTCATGACTGCTTTCATAGTTATTTTGCTCTTTTTTATGCCATTTCCTGTAGTGTCTTTGGAGGGACTTTTTGACGGCATAAGTCTTGTTACAGAAACGACAAGAAAATGAATGGTCAGGATGGTCGTCATTGTAATGATAGCAAAGAGACTGCCTGGACCAAAACCTGTGGCTACACAGTTTACAGGCAAATGGTCTGTTTGAGTCATGGTACGTTTTGTGGATTTCCAAATCTGATGACGTGTAAAATGACTGGGAACACAATGAGCAGGCAAATTTCTTACCAAGACCATGAGCTCTCATGTGTTTGTCAAGATCTGTTTCTTTGGGAAAACCACGATGACACTTCATACAGGAAAAGCGCTTACTGGCTTGCTCCTCTCTCCCGTGTTCTTCAAGGTGACTGATGAGCATCAAGCCATCAGTGAAGCTCAAATCACACTCAGAACATTGGTACTGAACCACTTTACCATTGTTTGCACTGTCTTGCGTCTCATGTTCCACAGGGTTTTGTGGAGGCTCCTTAAATTCATCTTTGTCTGTCTGTGGTTCACCTGTGAACATTAGAACGGAGTCGGGCAATGTCAGATTACGGTCTGCTTTTAGAGGTAATTCCAATTTCTGAGCTGTAACCCTTGCAGTGACATATCCAAACCTGCATTTCCTGCTGTGGTTGCGGAGTAGACTTTTATTCCAAAAGCCTTTCTTACAGGTTTTGCATTTGTAAGGGATCTCGTTTGAATGCACACGAGAATGTCCCATTAGTCCAGCTTTATTTTCAAAGGACACATTGCAGACTTGGCAAACAAATGACTCCGAAACATCACCAACAATTGCGGTATCTAGTTTACATGTCAAATTAGTACCTTCAATGTGCTGTTTGTCTTGCCTATCATCTTCGTTGATTGGAAGCTTTGAAAGATGTTGTTGAAGAGGAGCAGTGGACACTGGCGGATCCACAGTTTCCAGTTTGTGTGCATTCAAAAAATGTTCCTGAAGCTGAGAAAATAAAGAAAATCGCAAAGAACAGTATGCACAAGAAAAGCCTTTTGTAAGGCTTTCAGAAATTTCTTCCCGCTTTGTTGACTGGCCTGATTTTGAAGTACAAGTACTTTGATGATCCTTAAGTTCTTTTTGTGGGAATGCTACTCCACATGTTTTGCAAAGTTTAACAGTGCACTTAAGACTATGGCGTTTTAAGTAGTCATTCCTGATGAATCGCAGGCCACAATCACAAGCAAACGGCTTCTCTCCTGTGTGCAAACGAGTGTGGAACCGTAACCGTGTGTTGTTCGCAAAAGAACGGGGGCAGAAACTGCAAGCATATTTGAGCTTTTTGTTAGAATGAAACCTGAGCTTGCGTGTAGGTTCTTCCTCACTGAGTGGCTTGTTAACATTTTCTGATGGTAGATTATCCTGTGGTTGAGTAGTATCAGTTTGCTTGGCCACTTTTTTGCAGCTATGCTTCCTGTGGTATTTCAGAGATTTTTCGTGGGAATATCTTGCATCACAACGCGAGCACTTAAACAGTTTGACAGTATGGAATAGTGTGACATGGCGGGACAATCCAGACGGAGCTGTGAAACTCTTGGAACAAACTTTACAGTCAAATCTCTCCTGCTGTTCCATTGGTTCACTGGCAAACCTTTTCTGCCAGCCCTTGCCAACATCATCCAAACTGAGTTTGGGAATACAGATTTGCAACCGCAACCGTTCTCCTGTGCAATGATCATGATGTACCTTAAGATAATCATATCTTGAAAAGCAGCTTCCACAGGTTTTGCAGCGATAGGGATTCACTTCATTATGAGACAAAATATGACGTCGCAGGCTTCGTGGCTTTACAAATGTCTTTGTGCAGAATTTGCATTTGTACTCATTGCCAGCTTTTTCTAGGGTTACCTGTGCTTCTTCCATGCGAGCGGGCAGGCTTACCAATTCCTGTGAAGACTCAATTTTTGATTCCTCTTCCTTGGAAATATTGCAGCTCTCTTCATGCGACAACTGCAATGCATTGGATGGAAATTGTTTTCCACAATGCATACATGCATTTGGTTGTAAGCCGGTATGCAACACTGTGTGCCTTAAGAATACTGATCTGAACCTGAACCTCTTTGGACAGTTAGGACACTTGAAAGGAAACATCCTTGACACATTGGACTTTGAAGGGTTCTCAGTAACAGTCTGGCTTTTCTTCTGAATGTTTTGACAGGCTTCATCATTAGAAGATGGGATATTGTTAGTTTGTAACATCTCGCCACATATTCTCTTATGAGGAGCTAATCTACTCGCGCCGAAGTACATCCCACAATTGTTGCAGACTCGCAGAGTATTTAACTTGTGGCCTTTGTTGTGAGCCTCCAGGTGTGCCTTCTCTTTAAATGTTCGGGAACAAATTGAACACTTGATCGGGAAAATCCTTGATACACTGGACATTGAAGGGTCCTCAGTAACAGTCTGGCTTTTCTTCGAAATGTTTTGACAGGCTTCGCCATTAGAAGATGGGATATTGTTAGTTTGCAACATCTCTCCACATATTCTCTTATGAAGAGCTAATTTACTCGAGCCAAAGTACATCCCACAATTGTTGCAGACTCGCAGAGTATTTAACTTGTGGCATTTGTTGTGAACCTTCAGGTGTCCCTTCTTTGTAAATGTTCGGGAACAAATTGAACACTTGATCGGGAAAATCCTTGATACACTGGACTTTGAAGGGTTCTCAGTAACAGTCTGGCTTTTCTTCGAAATGTTTTGACAGGCTTCGCCATTAGAAGATGGGATATTGTTAGTTTGCAACATCTCTCCACATATTTTCTTATGAAGAGCTAATTTACTCGAGCCAAAGTACATCCCACAATTGTTGCAGACTCGCAGAGTATTTAACTTGTGGCATTTGTTGTGAACCTTCAGGTGTCCCTTCTTTGTAAATGTTCGGGAACAAATTGAACACTTGATCGGGAAAATCCTTGATGCACTGGACTTTGAAGGGTTCTCAGTAACAGTCTGGCTTTTCTTTGGAATGTTTTGACAGGCTTCGCCATTAGAAGATGGGATATTATTAGTTTGTAACATCTCTCCACATTTTTTCTTATGGGGAGGAAATGTATTTGTGCCAAAGTACATCCCACAATTGTTGCAGACTCGCAGAGTATTTAACTTGTGGCCTTTGATGTGAGCCTTCAAGTGTACTGTCTTTGTAAATGTTCGGGAACAAATTGAACACACTTTGAGTCTGGAATGCTCTTGGGTGTGAGTTGGAATGCACACTCCCTCCTGAGTTACCTTATGAGTTTCCACACACTTTTCCTGATGAGTTTCCAGGCATGGTTTTTGATAGAAACATTTTCCACATTGAGTACAGGAATAAGGTTTCTCTCCTGTGTGTCTGAACATGTGAATTAGCAAATAACGACGGGCTTTGAACTTTTTATTGCAATATGGACAATGACACGAGGATATATGTGTAAGACTGTGTCTCCTTAATAAGAGGGCAGCATCAAATACCTCTTTGCAAAGGGAACACTGTAGCACATTTGGTTTACTTGGCTCTTGTTCGGACTCTGGTGTTTCCTTCAAAGTAGGTGCATTCTCTTCCCTTTGATGTACTTTTAGATGTCTTAGGAGCTCTGTAGGACTCAAAAACAGCTTTTGACAATTGGAGCATGGAAAACTTTTCCCTTTATGTTGCAATTTGGCGTGCTGGACAAGATTTCTGGCATTTGGAAGAATCTTTCTGCAAAGCGTGCACTGGACACTCTGATGGACAACTTTGTGACTCATAAGGTTGACTCTTTTCTTGAACCCTCTTCCACATTTGAGACAGCGGTATGGCCTTCCACCTTTGTGACACCTCTCATGTATCGTTAATGACTGTTGCGAGTCACAGTTTTTTTCACAATACCGACAGTTCAGGGAAACACTGACATTCTCATCTGATTTCCGAACATTCTCCGTCTCCTCAGTCTTTGTCCTCAAAGTTGCTAGGTTTGACTTGCTGGACAAAACAGGCGTCTTGTACTTGATCATTTTGCCTGTGATTTTAGACTCATGTCTCTTTACATGTTTGTAGAGATCAGACACTTGCTGGAAAACCGCCGGACAGACACCGCATTTATAAGACTGTTCAGTTTTAGGGACTGTCAAATTGGATTCCGTCTGCTTGTTGTCCATGTCCTCTTCTTTCTGTCCCTTTGTGCTCATCTCTCTCTTAATATCGAGTTTGGACTTTTTCTCTGATTTGACCTCTTGTACTAATCCTTTAAGAGTTTTTCTAAAGCAGGAGGTATTAATATGTCTGTATCGATTATTTGAATGAGAAAACGTAGCGTGGCACAGTGGACAGCGATATTTGTCACCAATCTTTCCCTCATTACTACAAACCCGTCTGACACAGTCACGTAAATGTCTTGATCTGTTGTATGAGTACTTGAATAGTCGTGGACACAGAGCACATTTATGTCTCATCTCATTTTCAATATTCTCAGTTTTTTCAAGATGTATTTCCATAGGCTTCCTATTTCTTCTTTTAATTATTTTCAACGTAGCATCATTTTGCCAAACACCTGGATGGCCTTCTTTGTGCATTCTGTAAATATGCTTCTTAACTTGCCTCGGAGTTGAGTATTGTTTGCCACAATATATACAGACATTAGTTCTGCAAACATCAAACAAATTCACGTAACATTGAGGCAGATTTTCAAGCGGTGTCCTGCTTATCACAACTTTTTGTGGTGGTGAAGTTTCAAGTATACCTAACTTAACTTCATTGTCACTGGATTTTGCCTCCGGATTTCCTGGTTGGAATTTCTTGCATGTACTAGGTTTGGCCTTGTGTCTTTTTAAGGACCCAGGCTGTGTGAAATAAGAGCCACATCCATCGCACTTATAAGGTGTTTCATTAGTGTGACAACGCATGTGTTTCACATACTCAAATATTTTTGAGATTGTCAAATTGCAAATACTGCAATGATGAGGTTTTCTTTTTTTATTAGAACACTCAGAAGCCAGGTGAGTATCTTTGGTCTTGTTGACAACATTCTTGTCTGATTTTTCATTACTCATGAGATATTGATTGGATGTCTTGCAACACTGGAAGATCTGGTGTGAATGTTGATAGTGGTGGTGCTCTATTAGATGATCCGGACTGTGGGTTATTTCATGGCAAACTGCACACTCATATGAATTACTTGATGCAGGCTCCATTTTATCCATAATTACGACAGGCTGTAGGCGTTTCCTCATTTGTAAAGAGGATATCATAGCACTACCTTGTTGTTCTGACTCGTCCATCCTATTTCCCTTTGATTGGACAATACATTTTTCTTCAAGTTTCATTGAGTCTGTGTCACTTGAGTCTTTTTTAACAGGAGGTTCCCCATTCTGCTCATCAAGCATAAACTTTTCTTCCTCGCAAGTGTCCATCCCTTCAACTGACACCCTTACATCTTCTTGTTCAGCGGGTACTGGATTTTGAAGTGACTTCTGTGGACATAGAGGAGTGTTCTCCCAAGAATCCTTTTCCTTGTTAGAATTGCACTCATCACTCAAGTTGCTCTTCTGTGAGGATTTTAAATCATTTGAAATGCTGTTTTTGTTGTCAACATGTACATCCAAAATAGTAACATCAACAGCCACACCAGTACCATCTGAATCTTTACAGGATGTCTGATTCTCCTCTCGGCAACACATAATTTCTTCTTTGTCACAAATATCTGAGTCTGTAATTGAGCAGGGTTGTTGTGGCCAGTCTGAGATTATATCAACACCTGGATTGTTAATGTTATTTTTCAAATTATCACTAACAAAGTCAGTATCTGCTCTTGGGGCACTTGTAATTAGAGTGGAATCTAAATTACTACATAAAGTCTGCTTGTCACTGACATCACTCAAATGGCCATTACACACCGGAGCAGCGCTCCAAATATTGTCCATAACCACATTTTGAGAAGGCTCATTTTTCGATAACTGTAAACAGGAACCAAGATCTTGGCGGTTGGCCTCCAGCATATTTGTGCATTCCAATTCACAAATGGCATTATTAGAAGCTGTCTCAGGAGAATCTAAGATTTGAGCGGTTTCTGGCTTCATTTCATTGTCCTGACATTTGATCTCCATATCTGACAGCAGGTTGTTGATTTCCATGCAATGGTCATGAACACTGGAGAATTCAATATTCGTTTGCGTTGGTGCATTTAACGTTTCATCACCCAAAGAATCAAACTTGTTTTCTTGACTTTCATGGACACCAGTGCAAGCTTCCTCAACAATTGCCAGGTTTATTTTTTGCTCTCCATTGTCATTAGGGTTGTCAATTACTTCAATTTGCAGTGGGCATGATTCCTTTGTTTCCTCTGTTTCTTTCTCCAGTCCATTGTCATCTTTCATCGTTGCAGTTGATGGTTTCGCACATTCAGGCGTTACAGTCCTATGGTCCGTCATATGATCTGTTTGAACCTCCATGCCGTTCATGTTTTCACTGTCACTGACAGAGATGTCTGAGTAGTATCCCTCAATTTGATCGTCCTCCACATTCTTTTGTTCTTGACTTGCAACTCCCACTTTGTCATTACAGTCTTCAATGGGCTCTTCCTCGCTAGTTAGAATCACTTCGAAGGACTGATTTTGTACTATGTTGCAAGTATCATGTTTTACTAAAGTTTCGTCTGTCTCTTCAGCTGGATTTTCCCCAACATTCAATTTTGGTGAACCTGGGCAAATTTCTTTAATGTCATTTGAAAATGTCACATTTTCAAGGTGGGTGAAAAGCCATTCTGACGGACTTTGTTTTGTCGTAGAATCTGATTTGGGCTGTTGAGTCGGACTAGAAATAAATTTACAAGAAGGCCTTGTTTCATTTACATCTGTGTCTGAGCAACTACTGACATCTGAATAATCCTCAAGAAGTGATGAAGCTAAAAGTTCACAGTTTTGCTTAAGTCCTTGCAACTCAGCTGAATAGGATGAAGGCAATCCATTCATGGCTACATCTTTAACATCTGTGTCTTCACATCTCAATGAGGAATCCTTTAACATGAGTTCTTCATCAGGTTGCCAAGGTGTTTCGCTACATAAGCTTTCATAAGCACAATCAGAAGTGGAATTTCCAATGCTGGAAGTCGAGTAATAGTTTGTATCAAATGTAGAGTCTGTTGCTTGGGCAGCGTGTGAAGCTGTGGAGTTGGAGAGTTCATGCTGTCTCACAAAGGTCTCGATATGTTGGGCAAGACTTCCTTCTTGCTCTGATCTCAATGTCTTTGTGTCTGATGACAGTGGTGAGACAGTTTGAAAATACGAATCCCACTCATGAGCCATTATCCTCAAGGATTTCAGGATTGTGTGTATTCTCCCTAAAATTTAAAAGCATGACATAATAAAAATAGAATACAGTTACAAGACAACAATTAGTATGAATAATAGAGTCCCCTGCCAACGTATTGGAATGGCAAGGTCAATTTCTTTTGTTGTGGTTGTATACTGAAGACATTTGGGTCATTTGGTCTACTGTGCAACAGACATCAAGCGGGTCAGCTAAGGATATAAATAGCAGTTGATGACAGAAACATTGTGAGAGCTGTAAAGAAACGCCCAGAAATAAGTCAAAGTGACATTACTGCCAACCTCCACAGAGCAGCGGTGAAGGTATCACAATTAACTGTTTGAAGAAGAATTTGATAGAAGAAAGCTAAAGGCCAAACCACAAGATGCAAACCACTCATCCGGAAAAATAATTGGAATGCCAGACTGGATTTTGCAAAAAAAAGTACATAGATGAGCCATAACCATTTTGGAACAAAGCTTTATGGACGAATAAGATCAAGATTAACCACCACCGAAGTGATGGAAAGGCCAAAGTATGGGGAAATAAAGGATCTGTTTATAATCCAAAACACACAAGTTAATCTGTGAAGCATGGTGGCGGTAATATCATGGCTAGGGCTTGCATGGCTGCTTTGGGAACAGGTTCACTTGTCTGCTTATGACGGGTGGCCGAGTTCGCTCCTCGAGAGCCACTATCCAGCCTGTTTTCCATGTCTCCCTCTTCCAGCACAGCTGAATCTAATGATCAGCTCATCAGCAAGCTTTGCAGATAACGATCCTGATCATAAATCAGGTGTGTTAGTGGAGAGAAACATGGAAAACAGGCTGGATAGTGGCTCACGAGGACCGAACTTGGCCACCCCTGTTTTATGATGCAAGTCATGGTAACAGCAGAATTAATTCTAAAGCCAACAAAACCATTTTGTCTGGCAATCTACAGAAAAATGCATCCAACCTAATCGGGAGAAGCTTCATCATGCAACTAGACCAGAAGTGGGCAATCCCGGTCCTCGAGGGCCAGAGTCCTGCAGGTTTTGGAGGTTTCTCACTGCCAACACAAGCTGGATCGTTATCAGGCTTATGCAGAGCTTGCTGATGAGCTGATCATATATTAGCTGTGTTGGAGAAGGGCAACATGCAAAACGTGCAGGATTCCGGCCCTTGATGCCCACCTCCGAACTAGACAATGACCCAAAACACACTGCCAACACAACAAAGGACTTATCAGGGGGAAAACGTGGAAGGTCTTAGCCTGGTCAAGTCAATCACCAGATCTTAACCCAATAGAGCAAGCATTTTACCTCCTGAAGTGGAGACTGAAGAGAGAAACCCTAAAGAACAAGATTTGAACGAAGCTGCAATGAAGGCCTGGAAATGCATTTCAAATGAAGAATGCCACAGTCTGTGAAGTCAATGGGTTGCAGGTTTGATGCAGTTGTAGCAAAAAAAGGATTATGCTACCATTAAATTCTATTCACTTTACATTTACTTAATGTCTGTTAAAATACTTATGCTCACTTGAAAAGTGGGTGAGTTCAAAACAAAAGTGCCGTTTCCTGAGTTCTTTCACACATCTAGATGCAAGTACCATGAAATAAAAGATGGAATTATAGCTCTTTGTTTCATATTCATTTTCTGATCTCCAACTCAAATGTCTTCAGTATACAACAACTACAAATGACTTTGCCCTGAGAATACTTTTGGAGGGGACTCCAAGTCCCACCTTTTCTTGAGTGTAGAAAGATTAGGACTTTTCCGGAAAGACGCTACATCTGAGAGGAACTCTGAAAATAAAGCAAAACAGCATTTTAGAGAACCAAAAAGAGCTAATATCTATTGTTGCACCACTAGTTATGATTCCCATCATAGGACATCATAACAAGAAACTCCCCTACTGTCTAATCAGACTTCCCCACCCCGTTCTGGGCCAATTCGGATCACATAAAAATATTTCTATTTGCTAAATGCCAAACATGAGCCTTTTTTCCCCCCAGACAATTTTGCATTACTTTCTTCAAACTCAGAAGATTACATACATTTAATTATTATTTGGTACCATGCCTTTAAATTGTATGACTTTGGTCAAACGTTTTGGATATCCTTCCACTAGCTTCTCATAGTTTTGGCCCATTCTTCCTAACATCGCTCATGCCTTTTAGGGTCTGATCATACATTTACATTTGCATTGAGAAAAAAGCTTTGCGATTGCTACCCCGAAACACTCAATTTGTTCTCCATAAGCCACTTTGTAACCAGTTCGGCAGTATGCTTCGGGCCATTGTCCATTCATACCCAAGCCAAGCTTTAACTTCCTGGCTGATGTCTTGAGATGCTGCAGGAGTATTTCCACATAATGTCCTTTCCTCACAATGACAATTTGTCAAGTGCAGCAAAACAATGTAATGCTGCCACCCCTGTATTTCAGTCTTACATGATTGTCCCTTTTTCCAAACAATGTTCATTATGGGGAAACTGTATAATTTCGGTTTAGTCTTTGTCCCTATGTGCATTTGCAATCTATAATCTGTTGTTTTTTTTTGCAATGGTTTCTTTCTGTCAAGTCTTTTTCAGTCCACCTCTGTACGAGTACTCTGCAATATGAATAATGATACACTCTTACCAGCTACATCCAGCATCTTCACAAGGCCTTTTGCTTATAAACACGTTTGCATAATTTAAAATTTGTGTTTAAAGACCTGAAAAAAGTAACATTATTGCTATAAAAACATGCCTAAGTCTTTGATTAGGATATTTTGAGCTGCCAACCTATTGAAATTCCCTTGCAGAACAATTTGTTTGAATTTTCCAGATTTTTAACCTTTTGTCAAGAACATTATCGTGGGACCCCGTTACTGCGGTATATCTTGCGATGTATATCATGCACCGAATATTCAGCCACCCAAAATTTTCGGCCGAAAATAGCAAAATAAAATTCAAGCCGAAAGAATATGGCCGAAAGAATATTGTGGTGAGCAAAAAAACAAAACAAAAATGCAAGTGATAGATGATAGTGTCTGTTTGAATTAAACACCAAACACTGGAGTGAGTGTCCGCTTTGCCGGTAATGAGTCATATTGCTTATTCAACTGGGCTTTATTCGCATTTCAGCAGCAAACAATTTGCTATGATACTTTAAAACCTCGGATGAGCTGGCTGAAGTGGCTGGGGAGAGGGAAGTCTGGGCTTCCCTGCTAAAGCTGCTGCCCCCGCGACCCGACCCCGGATAAGCGGAAGAAGACGGACGGACGGACTTTAAAACCTAAATACAGTTCATTGAAATTTTATGTGAAAGTTGAACGCACAGTAGCACATAATCATGAAGTGAAACTAAGTGTATAGCTTATTTCAAACTTGTTTTACAACTAAAAAATTAAAACTTGTATGTGCTGAAGTATTCACCTCCCCCCTCCCCCAACCCCCAATTAATACTTTGTCGAACACCCTTTTGATGCAATTACAGCTTCCAAGTATTTTAGGGTATGTCTCTATCAGTTTTGCATCGGGAGGCTGAAATGTTTGCCCATTCCTCCTTGCAAAACAGTTCCAGCTCAGCTAGGTTAGGTAGAGAGCATTAGCGAACCGCAATCTTAATCTTTAGTCAGCATTATGAAGACTAAAAAACATACCAGGCTGGTCTGGGACAACGTTGTGGACAGATTTAAAGCAGCAGGAAACAAAATGATTTCAAAAGCTTTGAACATCCCACAGAGAGTACTGTTCAATTATCCATAAGTGGATGCCGATGGGAGTACCAAACAACCACAAATTTACAAGACAAGGCTGTCCTTCCAATCGAAGGAGGAGAACACTCATCAGAGAAGTAACCAAGAAGCTTTTGATCAATATAAATCAGTGGTGTCCAAACTTGGTCCTTGAGTCCTGCAGGTTTTGGATGTTTCCCTGCACCAACGCACCAGTTCCAATGAACAGGATCGTTAACAGGCTTATGCAGAACTTGCTGGTGAGCTTCAGGTGTGATGGAGAAGAGAAACAGCCAAAACATGCAGGACACCACCCCTGAGGACCAAGTTTGGACACCACTACTCTAAATGAACTGCAAAGATCCTCAGCAGAGATAGGGGAATATGTCCATAGAACAACCATCAGCCAAGTACTGCACAATAAGCGAAGTACGCATCTCGACTGCACGGTGCATTATGGGTAGCGGCGTGGTGCATTGTGGGCAGGCTAAACTACCATACGGTCATTGGAAATGAATTGGATGCAATTGAATGGAGCTCTGATATCTAACATTTCAACCGCTGGAAAGTTGCTGTTTTTTTATTTAATGTATTTTAAACATGCATAGCATGTGGTTTACTGACTTCAGGGGTTGACTTGCAAGCTTTAAAGGTGTACAGTTACGCAAAGACTGTCACCACTCTAATCTGCGCCATTCAAATGACGGTTAGTTGGTTGGTAGCCTCGCTTTTTTTTCCACGAATGTGCAATTGTAATGCGCACTTCACTTATTATGGCATGTATGGTAGGGTGGCAAGAAGAAAGCCATTTCTATCGTGAGCCACAAGTCACATCTGCAGTTTGTCAGGAGCCATGTAGGAGACACTGTGCTGCCAAGTGGAAGAAAGTGCTTTGGTCAGATGAGACCAAAATTGAATTTCTTGCCCTACATGACTGTCAGACAAATGTATACATTAGTTATCCCATATTTAGTCTTTTATTAATTGTAAAGCATTTATTCAACCTTGTGAATTTATTCAACATTGTGACCTCTGAACGGTGTGAGTTGGAGTCGACTGGAGTCACAAGACAGGAAATGGACCCTCATCACAAGACAAATGGCGGGAATATTTTCATGGTTGAGAAGCTTTTAGTGTTAAAGAATGTCTGCATTGTTGCCTGCGTAAACAATTGTCACATTGCTGCTATGCGTTTTCCCCCAAACCACTCAGGGCAGTAATGTCTATGTGATAGGTAAACACAATAAAAAAAGGATTAAGAGTGTGGGAGAAAGGGCAAGAGCTTGTGATCTGTTCACAACTTTGCTGGTTTCTCCTCGCGAGTGAGCCAAGGAGTTTTGTCTCCTCTTCCTTGTGTCTGTGTATTTTAAATGTTCTAGGTTGAATGAACATGACAATGACCAACGACAAATGCTGTTTGGCGTAAGAACGACACTGCTCATCAGTCTCAACACACCATTTCCACTGTTAAACATGGTGGTGGGCGCTAGCCTGGAAATCCAGACTCACTCGCGGCTTTGCCGAGGAGCATGTCTGGTCAACCGCCCTATCAGTCACATTTCTGAGGCGGGACAAACCTGAGCTAACAGACAGTGGAATGAACAAATGAGAAATGAGAAAGAGCGGAGTGACGTCAGAAGAGCGACTCGAAGTCTTTTTCTTTTCTGCGGAGACAGAGTAAAAATCCAACATGCGGCCGAAGAGAGACAATAGTGAATGACTTATGTCGTCGTCGCGGGAAAAATTTGAAGAGTGAAGATGCTCACGAAGATGACGTCACGCAAATAGACGAATATGATTGGCCAAATCACTGTCTATAGATGCCTGTCCAGACATGGGTGTGGCTTGCCAGGCTAGGTGGGAGCATAATGCTCTGGGCTGCTTTTATTCTGCAGGGACAGGGAAGATAGTGCGAGTAGAAGGGAAGATGGATGGCGCCAAATACAGGGCAATTTTGTGAGAGAACCTGTTGAAGTCTGCAATAGACCTGAGACTAGGACTATGGTTCACCTTTCAGCAAGACCACGGCCCAAAGTATAAAGCTAAAGAAACAATGGATTGGTTAAAAAAAAAATCATCAATGTGTTGGAGTGGCTCAGTTAAAGTCCTGATCTACATCCAATAGAAAATCTGTGGATAGACCTTAAGATTGTGGTCCAAAAACGCTCTCCATCTAACCTAGCCGAGCTGTCTTGCGTGACACATGCGCTCCAGTAGCACACTAATGCTACGTTGACACCAAAAGCGGAGGAAGCGTTGTGCCTCGCTTCCTTCGGTAGCGTTTCACTGCGGGAGTTTTGGACCATGTCGTGCATGCGCATACACTGGATAGTGGGAGCCGTGTTGCTTGGTTAACTACAACTGTACAGCACTTAAGCGAGTCAACAAACGCGTGCACCACAGAGTATTTCCACTTCTTTCCTGGTACTATACAGCCGAAGCACCAATATCTCCATTGGCGCCTTTAAAAAATTGTTTTTAATTTGTTTAAGGAACGTGTCCCTCAAGCAAATCTACTTTTTAGTGGCAATCAGGTGGCCGGTGGTTGTGCTAAATAGTTTTCCTAATAGACTCTAAACACTATTGCTACCTGGGTACAGCAAGTAAATACACTTACTAGCACTGCATGCTACTTCCTTGCTCACAATTCGGTACCAGCTAGCAGACAGGAGACTGCGTGTGACGTAGCCCACATGCAAAGCAGATTGGCTGCCGCAAGGCGAAGTACGAAGGAAGTTCAATTATTTTAACTTGGACTAAAATGCGGAATGATTTTTGAATGAATGATTTTTGGCGCACTGCGCCACATCTCACCGCTGTCGTGAGCTGTTTAATCAGTATAGGCTACTAATAGTAACCTGAAGAGTTAAGTGTATCTTCTAAATTATTTTGATAGTAAGATTTGTATTTCTGTTTTCAATTACCACAGTGACTCCCTTCACCTTTATTTAAAATATGTTTAATTTAATCCTGAAAATAAAAGAGTATTGTTTTTGACAAAGCATGTGCAGTTTTGCATTTTTTAGGTACCGATTTGAGAACCGTTTAAGCGCCAGAACCGCTTAAAAAGTACTGAGTAGGCACCGATATCGGATAAAACCCAACCGATACTCAACACTAGTCATAATGGATGGATGTATGCCTTTGTAGTGTAATCAATCGAAGTTGCATTGCAGAGTTTGTCGCTTTTTTTTTCTCGCGACTGCCACCCCTGGCCTAAAACGTATTCAAAACTGCAGCCTCTGTGTCAAGCTCGTGTAGGATGCGCATGAGGATGGAATAAGCAAAATTTTTTCTAAGAGTCTGAGCTGGAGTTTGAGCAGTGCTCAAAGCTGACCTCTTCTTGTTTTTTCATTTTCCATCCCAATTGTGTTGTACGCTAGCTAACAACACTAAATGTCACCCCTCCCCACCCCCAAGAAACTATGGAGTGTTTGACCCGAACATTCCACACTGAAATATGGAGGTAAAGATACAAGCTGACAGGCGCAGTCGCAGATAAAAGTCAGGGCTCTTTGTACTCCTCTGGGCATTGGCGAATCATTGATAGCCCTTTCAAACTTCTGTGATTAAGAGCTACAGTACATAAATAAATTTGACTTGAATGATGTACTTTTTTTTTTTAACATTAACATTTCAAACTCCGTAATGCGGCTTTAAGGTGCTAACATTCATCTTTGTGTAAAAAAATATAATCATAATTTTCGAACAATTGCATTAGATAAGCAATATTTTTCATTTTTTTTAAGTTGACCTGTTGAAAATCCTTATCCGTCAACGACCCATATACATTTTTAATTTTGAACAGTACAATGATAAAATTGAAGATTTAAAACATACCTGATGTGTCCAAATGCTTGTGGGTCACTAAATCTGGAAGAGCTATGAATTCTCTCCTCCTGTAAACGGAAGAAAATCAAATATTACCCCGTAGCAATATATATTGCTTCAAATAAAATGAAAACCATAAAATAACCTCTAGTCAGTGTTACATTACATTAGCTAGCATGGCAATATTTTAGCAGTTGACAATTGACCATTTATGAGTAAAAAACAACATTTCACTGTCCCCGATGTCCACGCAATGTTGTAGAGGCGTGTCAAGCACGACAGCCTCACAACATCCAGAGCCTTTGGGAACTCCAGGCGGTTCTCATCCACCACCGGGGGCCTTGCCATTGAGGAGCTTTTCAACCACCTGAGTGACTTCGGCCCCAGAGATAGATCACACCTCAGAGTCCCCAGAATCTGCTTCCTCAAAGGAAGGCGTGTCGGTGGAATGGAGGAGGTCTTCGAAGTATTTTTCCCACCGACTCACGACGTCCCGAGTCGAGGTCAACAGCGCACCATCTCCACTGTACACAGTGTTAATGGTGCACTGCTTCGCCCTCCTGAGACGCCGGATGGTGGACTAGAATTTTCTCAAAGCAGACCGGAAGTTGTTTTTCATGGCCTCACCAATGTCCCATGCCAGAGTTTTTGCTCAGCGACCGCTGAAGCTGCATTCCGCTTGGCCAGCTGTCAGCTGCCTCAAGCGTCCCACGCAACAAAACGCACAGACTTAAATTGTCAATGCTGCTTGTCGGTAGCACATCGACCAACAGTCCATTTATGTGTAAATAAGTGCGTGCTGTTGAGTTACGCCTAGAGTGACGTCATGCAGCCAACAAATTTGGCCTTAGGAGGACCCAGCAGCCTTGTGAATTTGGACATAGGGAATATCCCCCACCTCCCCCCGGGACAAGGGCGAAGCTCTGCCGGAGATAAGTGTTTCAGGGGTTTCTGACAGTCGTTGCCAACAAACCCTCACAATACGTTTGGGTCTGCCAGGTCGGACGAGCATATTCCTGACTTTTTTTCTGACTTCTGAAGCTTTGTATTATATATTGATTAAACTTTAAGCAGTTATGTTACAATTTGTCCTAGCAGGGAAAACACTACCTGGCCATTTTTTTCACATTTTTCTTTTTTCTGCTTCAAGCTGTGTCACTTAAAAAGTTTAGCTATATTTGCACTTGGTTATCATTTCAATTGGAAAAATGTGTCCTAAATATTGTGTGCAATAAAAAATGCTATTATTTCAAAGCACCAACCACAAATCTATTGTTCAGAATTTATTACCCATATCGCAAAAAATATTGTCACTGTAAATTTCTCTGAAATATCGTGATATAATTTTTAAGCCATATCACCCACCCCTAAAAGGTTGGGATTAAAATCAGCAACTCTAAATCTGAGACCATGTTCCTCAGTCTGAAAAGGGTGGAATTCCCCCTCCGGGTCGGGGATGAGATCTTGCCCCAAGTGGAGGAGCTCAAGTATCTTGTGGTCTTGTTCACAAGTGAGGGCAGGATGGAGTGGAAGATCAACAGACAGATCAGTGCAGTGTCTGCTGTGATGCGGACTCTGTATTGGTCAGTTGTGGTGAAGAAGGAGCTGAACCAAAAGGCTAAACTCTTGATTTACCGGTCGATCTACATTCCTACACTCACGAGCTGTGGGCCATGACTGAAAGAACAAGATCCCAGATACAAGCAAAGAGGCCAAAATTAGTTTCCTCCACAAGATGGTTGGACTCTCCATTTGAGATAGGGTGACAAGCTCGGTCATCCGAGAGGGACTCAGAGTCGAGCTGCAGCTCCTCCACATTAAACCTAACCCTCGTGGACGCCTCCCTGGAGAGGTGTTCCGGGCATGAACCACTGGCAGGAGGCCCCGGGTACGACCCAGGACGAGCTCTTTCGGCGGGCCTGGGAACACCTTGGGAGTCCGCTGGATTAGCTAGTTGAAGTGGCAGGGGAGAAGGAAGTTTGGGCTGACCTGCGAAGGCTTCTGCCTCTGCAACCCAACTCCGGATAAGCGGTAGATAATGGATGGATGGACAGAATAATTGTGGAGAAAAATTGAATTGACCTGCAGTATGAACAAAGTGCAAAAATGACCGAAAAGAGATTTTTTTTTAAGGTACAGTTTTATAATTTCTTTCAGATTTTGGCATCGGTTTCCCCCACCAGCATTTTTAGATCAATTGTACACGAGTCCATTAATGTATTATTTTCTTTTGATTAATACTAAAAAAGTTTAAATCAGAAAGTTATGAATCAGTGAAACCATTTTATGCAGCACGTTCTGAACATCTTAATACTAAGACAATGAGGGTCAAGATTTTAGGTGTCTTTTTTTTTTAATCAGTTTGAAACTCCCATAACATTTTTAATCTTTATCCTATTTTCAAAAAGTTGGTAACACGTGAAAGATTAACACAATTAAGTGCTGATCATTTTATAAAAAAACAAACTTACTTAACTGTGCTGATTTACCTGGCAAAATCCCTACTGTGTTTCTGACGTCGACTCGTCTCATAGACCAAAATCTATTTCTACAAGAAAATTCTGTAGTACGCTACTTAAACACAGTTTAAATTCAAGAAATAATAAAAGGAAAACAGTTGATTAACTAAAAATGAAAACCAGTTGGTTGCTCATTATTAATGAAGATGTGTTTTCTCTTCTGTATTTATAATTTAAGCTATAATTATAATTGTGTTCTTTAGGCATTTTTTTTTTATCTGAACACCCAAATTGCCAATACAATTTTCAGTAATACAGTACATCCGAATACCAATATATAAAAAACTAACTTTTCAGTGAAAGGAAAGATCTCAGATGCAGCTGTTATTGTATGGCAGCAGCATTTGAAAAATTACAAATAAAATTGACTCCTGTTTACATTTGCACTTTAGGGCTAGAACACAATTTTTCTTAGTCTACTCAATAAAAAGGAATACAAAAACTGGGAAAATTTATACCAGACATTTTTTTTTATATTATATTTTTTGCAATAATCTAATCTCGTTTTGTGGGATTTGATCTATAAAAGTTGACATACAAGAAATAAATTGAGGGTGAAATGGTCCACCAACTCACTTATGCTACATCATTTTGGAACCCTACTACTTTTATGCAGTACTGTATTTAAATAAAATTATCACTAGTGTGGGAAAAATTTAAAATTTGTACAGTTTAATTGTTCTAAAGTGTTTAAAAATGTTCAAAATATAAATACTATGTATTTATTTTATCAAAAGTATATTTTTTTAGTATTTTTGATTAATACAAATAAAATTTATATGTTGTTATTTCACCATTTTTATTGATGACCCAAGTTTTTATTGTGGTATTTCAGTACCGGTATTGAGGCATTTTATAGTATTAAAGTCAAAATCTTGACATAGTGGAAAGCACTAATGTCACGCTTGCAGTAGATTCTATATGCATATTTTTATTTTTAATTAATACAAATACAATTAATATGTTGTTATTTCACCTTTTTTATTGATGACTCAAGTTTTTATTGTGGTATCATTTCAGTACCGGTATTGAGGCATTTTATTGTATTAAAGTCAAAATCTTGGTATAGTGGAAAGCACTAATGTCACGCTTGCACTAGATTCTATATGAATAAATGTGAGCGTGAATGCATGTTTGTTTCTACATTCCCTGCGATTGACTGGCAACCAGTCCAGGGTGTTACCCCACCTTTCACCCATAATCAGATGGGAGCTGGATAAGTTGTATAATGGGCGGGGCATGATGAAAAAACTTTTTTGTAAGTCAGATCAACTGTCTTTACACTTGCTATAAGAGCTTAACCACCAAGAAAATTCAGGACAAGAAAATTCAGGACATAAATATAATGATCACACACACAGACACAATGAGGATAGGGGGGAAAAAGCTATAAATCATAATGAATTTCGGGCACCACGTGAATATTGTCTTAGCAGTCTCGACATCACCGGTTTTCTTTAGCTCAGGCGACCGTTAACTAACGTCAAAAGGAGATAAAGCAACGTTTAAATGGAAGGGAACCAACAAAAGTACACCCTCAACTAGATGTGCGAGTGCGTAGTGCTGTTTATGCGCAGATTATTGGACAACAAGTCCGCCTAAAAAAATACGTTAACCTCGGAGTGGCGGGGGCACTAGCTGACTTTGGTCGAATGAATGTTCCTCTAGTTTTGAAACCCTCCGCCGCGTGGTCGGTTTCTGAGTAACGGCTTGAAAGGCTAACTAGCAAGCTACATAGCATGCTACCTAGCCAGCTTTGATATCAAACAGCTAAACGATTATCATAAATCCTGTAGTTCGGTCCTTACCGTTCAGGTCATCCTTCTTGTCCTCAACTCCTCCGTTGTCTCACGTACGTCTCGGAGCAGCTGTCTTTTCTTTTTTCTTTATTACGTGCCGTTTCTCCTTCAGACTCGAAGATGGACTTCTTACTTGATAATAGCTTCACTGTTGTCAATAATGCCGCGAGGAGACTAGTAGGATACGAAGGAAAAAGGTGGGGGTCAGGGGGTTGTCAAGTCAACTAGACATTGTTCTACTACTAGCCCACCTTTGTCTGTAATACCTCTACTAGAACACGGCCATCCTCCATTTTCTTTCCCTTACCGGATTTTTTCAGACAATGTACCGCAAATGTGTGCGTGGTTCTAAGCAGGACCAATAACAAGGGAAAGAGAAGACGGGGAGAGCCCTCCCCCCTTCGCTCTATGGCGCGAAGCCTCTCCGACTGCTTCCGGTCCTCCACTAGTGCTCCTTGTGCTGCAGTTTGTCCTACCTCCCTGGTGTTCTGGCTCTACGGTGTGGGTTTGACAGCCTCTAGCACAAGGGTGAAGTCCTCATCGGGGTTTACGTGCGCCCCCAGTGCGTTTACATACTTGAATGTTGGTGTGTTAGTGGCAGAATCACAGTTGGTGCGTCTGCTCCTGTTCTGGACCCTGGTGCCTCCCTGGTCGTCAAAGGGTTAATCGGTCGCCTACCACCATTTTGTGAGCAGGATCCGCTACAAAATGGCGCAGCAATGGCTTGAGAACGAGAAGTCCCCATGGGGAACAGCCCCCTAGTGGTGAAAATAGCTCATCATCTCCTGGAATTATCAGGACCATTTTATTATGTGATGTTGCAATGCAGATCATCAGTTAAAGGATGATAAAAAGAGAAATATTTAGGATGATAAAATCAGAACATTTATATGGGGTGACCTTGAAATGTATCAATATAAACCAGTCACTGAGGAGCAAAAACAAAACATTTGTGGGAAAAGCACCGTCTGCATGGACACCTGCTGTTAATCATATATTGTCTCAATGAAATAAGAATGGTTGTCATATGTACACCAAGTGCCAGACAGCAGGCACTTGTTAATGTAGAAATTATGTTGAGGACCAACTTTTGGAATTGGCTGACAGCTGTTCAGCTGTGAGTGCTATATGGAACTACAGGGTCATAGTTCAAGTCCTGCCGCGAAGGGGAAAAAAAGGCTACTAGTTGCTGGAGATGCTAGTTTGCTCCTGGCTACTGAAATGGTGCCCTTGAATGAGGCACTGTTATCCCCACCTCAGCTCATAAGGTGCTGCAGCACTGTTATCCCCACCCCAGCTCATAAGGTGCTGCAGCACTGTTCCCCGTGCACTTTCATTCTGACATATGTGATGTGTCTTTTGTGCCTGCAAGTGTTTGATTTGTTTGTGTCGTGTGCGGGCAAAATATATGAGAGTGGAAGTTGAATTTCCCATGAGCGATAATTCAGTATAGGCCTATTGTTAAAAAAAAATTGGATAAACATTACAGAAGGTGGATGGATCAAATTCAGCATAGAAACATTATTTTGCGGGAAAGGCACAGTGTCTGCATTGGTACCTGCTGATTATCTAATATGATCTCAACAAGATACAAGGGGTTAGGTTGTTTGCCCAAAGTGTCACACTCATAGGACCTGATGGTTTTAGGAGCTTCCTGACAAAAAATTGTGAGTGGCTCATTTATGTAGTGCTGCAAAGGGGCAGATGGGTGGTGTGTGGTACAAACAGATGTCTCTCAGTTAGATAATTTTGTGAATACCTGCAGTTCCCAAACATTGCTTCAGGAATATTGCACCCAAGACGATTTTTGAGTGAGGGTCTAGTTTAATAATGCATTATACACCCATCCAGTAGAGGGCACTATGTTGAATAAAAGCTTGTTACTCGTGTTGGTTACTTGGGGGGGTTAATAAAAAAAAATCGGTGTCACTGTCTTTGTAGTGCTGTTTTTCTACTAAGATTGTTTGGCCTTGTTCAGACTGGCAGCCCAAATCCGATTTTTAGCCCATCCAGATTGAATGTGGATGGCTCGTTTGTATTCTGAACAGTCACAAAATACACGAAAGATGATTTTTGCGGGACGGATTGAAACCACATGTGGGAGGTAGTTTCATATCCGATTTGGACAGGATGCATCTCAGTCTGACCAGCTCGAAACACTCAGAACGGATGTGACTGTCCTGACGTCATTCTATGCGTGTAAAACCAATGTGCCCGCGCTGTCAATATCCAATCGGTTTGCTGCCCGGCTGTTTCCTCGCATGCTCTGCAGTCAAGGCCTTGACAGCTCCCTCTGCCCTGTCGGCTCCCGTTGTGCTCAACCGGAAATACAGTGACAGTTTATGTTACTTGCGCTGAAGCCGGTCTCGCTACCCCCATCAGATCTTAACATACGCAACCGTAAATAGCAAAATAGTGCACGGTCATAGCCATAGATATAGGGTCGTAAAAAAAAAATAATAATAATAAAGAAAAATAAAAGATAACCGTTTAACGGGCTTGCGAGGAACGGGAAGTAGAGAGCGGTAAACAGCGTCGTTGCTACAGCAACCTGTCAGATGGGTCAATAATGTGGCTCAGTCTGAACAGGGCCAGATCGGATTTGGACACTTGCTAAAAACAGTCTGGACAGAAAATCAGAATCCGATTTGCCTGCAATCTGAATGCAGCCTTAGTGTCTCAACAAGTTCCGGCTGTACCCCGCCTACTGCCCAAAGACATCTGGGATAGGCTCCAGCACCACCGCGACCCTTGTAAGGAATGAGCGGTTCAGTAAATGGATGGATTTTCCTGAGTATCACTGCGCCTGTCTGCTATCCAAACCTTTAATTCAGTTGTACATTCAATGGGACTTCGGTTTAACGGACCCAGAACCAATGGACTCCGGATTTAATGGACATACTTGTCCAATCCACTCCAAAAAAAACTATGTACAGGAGCTATCAAAGTTTGTTAGTCCCAAAATTAGCCGCAATTGGCCATTCGGCACTACGGCGCAATCAACAGAGACTGGTCCACGTCTCTGTATTGTGACACTGTTGTTAAAGATATACAGTAAAGTTGAGCAGGCTTACAGTACATGCCTATGTGCTGGCCATGTTGGTAAGGGTGACTTTTCCATCAAAGGCAATGCATGGAGAAACGTGGTAGTCATGTTAGCAAGGCGCTTCTCCAATCAAAAGGTAGCTTCGCTTTATGTACGCAGCTCAAAGGGAGCAAGTCGTATGTACCTTTTCATATCTATGGTTGTTAGCTGAAGCAATTTCTTGTCATTTGGTACGTGACATGTCTCTATAGCATGCTATTTTTGGTACAGTATACCGGTACGTTTGTTTGTCAAGCCCTTATTTATCAAATCCAGTAGTATAAGAAGTGAAAAAGGAAGCTAACCAATATTGTGGCTCCAGCAACCAGATACATGCCATTATCCCCCTTTGCCTGCAGGCACTAGCAAGGTTAAGTTTGGATAAATTCGAAAACCTCAGTTTCAAGATTTTGTTTATATTTATTTACAATAATTTAGTACTGGACTGGTAATTTTTAGGCCAAGAAAAAAATACTTAAATTGAATGGACCATCTACTAACGGACGACCCCTTCCCTCAATTAGCTAAATAGATTTTTTCACCATGTAATTGAATTACAATAACTGCTTATCCTGCAGGATTTTTTTTTGCCTCTCTCACAGGTCACAGTCCTGTGTGAAGAGCACTGACCCAGGGATGTTGCGTCAAAGTGGACCCTCAAATTTATGTGGTTTTCCCTTATTTGGACTACGCAAGTTGTTGGTGCCTCACTAAGAGTTGGTCTTCAATGATCTGAACCATTATTACCTGTATTATACCCTAAACAGGGATGTGATTTTATTGTGAATAATTTGTTGTTCTTGACTGGAGTTCTTTCACGTGTTTTTTGCTCTTTGCGTGACTTTCAAGAGCTTTGAAACCTCTCCCACCATAGTCAATGGTATCATGGCACCAAATGCAAAGCGCTTTCCCGGCACGATCGATCTTCCGAATAAAGTCACTGAACAAATTCGTCACAGTCTTCTTTCCAACATTTGTAGATATATCCTTCTCTAACCAGTCCCATCGAAACTTGTTTTTTTACGATCTTGTCAATTTCCTTAACTCGCGGAGCATCTTTGCGTTCGATCACGGACATCTTTCTTTAAACACCCGGCAAAAACGTGTGAGAAATGAACAATGGCATACTCCTATGCCTTTATAACAAGCGCGTTTATTGGTCAACACGGAGACTTCAGCCAATCGCAAGATCCGTTTCACTTCAGCCAATCGCAAGATCCCTTTCATTTCAGTTACGGAAACACTAAAATGGAATGCTGTAGAGACGAAATCGGAAATTTAAAATTTTTATTTTTGGAGATTAAAAAAAAGCAGAATTCCGCGAATTAGCGGAAAAATCACATCCCTGCCTAAAGACCGAAATGATGTTTTATCTTTTTCAGTAGCCTGTAGTAGCATGAAGACCTGGAACCATTGCTGATTATTGGAGTTTCACCAATCAGTCATGTAAAAATGAATCTACATATCAATTTTCTGTTCACCCTGTTTAGGGATGCACAGACATTGGCGCCTATCCCAGTGAAAAGTGGACCACACACAGGACTAGTTGCCAGTCGCAGTTACAGGGTGATTACGAATGGATCACTCACCGGGAATCAAGCCCGTGACAGCTGGAGTTAAAACAGCCATGGGAACCACCAGAGGTGGGCAGTTCGTCTGTCATTTACCAGCGGCCGGTCAGTCAGTCAGTGTTATTTTAACTGCGCTTCTGTCATCGCTGAATTACAGTTTATCATCGCCATTTTAGGACCGTCAGAGAGAAACTGTTTACAAGGGTAACAGCACACAATTTTATTAATTTAGAATCAGTTTGGACCAATGTACACATACAAATATAAATTCTTATGGTATTAGTACTGGTAGGATTCCTCCTCCTGCTTCTCCGCAAACTGCCCCTCATCTTTGTTTTTTGGTTTCGTGACCGTTCAGTTGAAAATCGCTTGTTTCAAAGTTTCCGTCATTCTGCCAGCGAAACGGGAGCGTCAGTGATGGACTGACCACCACTGGGAACCACTACACTAGAGATTGCTGTCAGCTGTGGCACTGGTGGGCCCCACTTGATATGAACACTAGCATAAGTGGTATAGAAAATGGAAATCGCATGACATACCACAACGACATGAACTAATTAAAACATAATGTTTGTTCTACACATTGAGGTAGCTATGCCTAACTAAACTTTTTAAAAACAAGTTATGAGTTTCATCTAGGCCGCTTCAGTGGAGCAATAAAAAAATAACAATAAAAAGGTACTGCAATGCCCTTGCAAGTCAGTAAGAACAGTTGAAATCTCATACTTTCAGCCATTTATTGAACGGGACCAACAGTCATACCCTGATGTGCACACTGTTCCAACCTGCTCCAGCTGCCGATGCTGGTCATTAGTACAAATACAGTACGTTATTAACAGTAATTAGACTTAAAGCAACACTAAGGAACTTTCAGTTTACGTTTATTATGGCGACACCATATGGACAAAAGCGGTATTATGTCTGAAGGAAGACCACATTTCCCATTAGGACAAGCGCATTGCGTTGTTTTTTTTTTTAGCTCACTCCAGCGAGTGAAATCTGGGCCAATGTTGATCCTTGACTGTCCTTTCATCCGGGGTAGCTTTTGACGTATGCCATTAGGCAGTCAGCACTTTTGTAGTTTTTTTGTGGCAATGTTCCTACCATCCTCCTCAAAGTGCCAGCAAAAATGATACAGACACCCTCAGGCCATGGCAATGGTACCATTCAACTAGTTTTAAGTCTATGTTTCATCAGAAGGGTTATGAAAATATTTTATTAAGGTTAGGGCAACTTTAAAGGGACTTTATTTGTCTGTGATTGGCACTTATGTAGTAATAAGTCTCCATGATGTCAGCACTAAAATTCACCCTCCTGGAAAAACTCAGTAGTGATTGAAGGGGTTGTATATCTTAACCAATTTGAGGGCAGGGACTGCGTACGTGTCATTTATTTTTTTTAAAGAAAAAACGATCGGGCATGAGAGAAACGGAAGGTAAGTTGCTCATTTTCTCATTCTCTTATGCTAGAGCACACCGAGAAGCTTGTCGTGATATTTTCAGAGGTTGTTAGCATATGTAGAGACAGCCACGTAACTTTTGGTGACGATTGAGCGGTTTTCGAACATTTATAAGCTTTGTATGTTCAGTGATTTGGACTGTACAAATACTGTAGAGTCCAGTGACAGTCCCGGCCTGCACTGACATCACAGACACAAAGATATGGGGAAGGTGAGGAGGGCGTATCCATATTGGAGATGAAAAAGAGCTGTTCCAACATTAGTTGGTGACAAATTGATCAAATAAAATGAAAATACAAGCAAAGTTCCAATTTCCTGATTAAAAATGTAATAAAGTTTTTGAGTGAAAGCTGGGCCTCATTGGCCAAATAGTTCCTTTAATAAAACCAGATAATTTCTTTATTCTTTTGTTTAAAAAAAAATAGCGCTGTTTCTTAACTAATAATATGGAACAACAAATTGTGGTGTTTATTGTGGGAAATAACAGATTACTGGCATTTAACTTCATTTCAACTCATAACTAAGTTACAAGCTTGGCCACACGAATTTAACACATTTTGGTACCACTGCAGCTAGATTTCATAGTCACCGTATACATATAAGGGTGACCAGATTTTCATAAACAAAACCAGGAACTATTTGTCATATTTAATCGCTAGCCAATCTGGTGATGGGTGGTGGTGTTATTGCTTTAGCTAATGCTAAATGCTCTCTTGGTTGACAGTTCAACAGTGCTAAACAAGGTAATGCACTCACCATTGCCCAACCTTTTTTGTTCGGTCACGGCAGCTACTGGAAGCAGGCCGTGCTGTTTCCCTCATGTTGGTCCCGCATTGTAACATTGGAAATATATGACATACACATGGCCCAAACAATTGGCTTGAAAATTGAGACGTTGGGACGAGACCTGCGTAAAAGTGCGACAAAACAGTGGGGCTGGCGAAATCTGCTAGGACTTGGGACACAAAGCTCAAAACTGACTGTCCTGGGTTAAAGTGCGACTTTTGGTCACCCTACTTATGCATATTGAAGTATATGTTCGGTATTAGCACAACTTTAAATGGCAAGGTTTCACTATTAGAGTAATTCACTCTGATTCCATCAATAAAAAAAAGAGGAACTAGAGGAGCACTGCGCAGAGTGCAGAGGTTAAAAGGAGCATGCTTGGTAGTGGTAGTTCCTCCCTGCTAGCTTAAAAGCACATGTGGCATTGGCCATTTCAGACAGAACTCACTGAGGAGGAACATTTCTGCATGTGAAGTGAGCATTCATGCAGCGGTTGCCGCTTGCCCCAAGAAAACAATTAGATGCGTGGTCACAGCTAGCTGCAATGTTGACTTCTAGACCCACCACCATCCCATATCAGTAGCCTTACGTACAGGACAGCGAGCAAAGTAAAACTCAGGAAAATGTCGGCCTTGATGATTTTGTGAAACAGCAAAAAAGGTATTAAGTTGATCCATACAAAAAAAGATTCTTGTCAAGTTGACATTAGGTGTGACAAAGATTTCCCGAACTACAATTTATGAGTTCCCATCTTCAATATAAATGCCCTGGAGTACATAACTGTGACCTCAGCTCTATGAAGCCACTGAACACCCCCCTAAATGCTTTTCTATACTTACCCTCCGCATCAGGTTGTCAAGCAATGAGCACAGCGAGTGATGATGACACCAATGAGAACAGACTTGCAATAGAGAGTTGCTTGCTGGTTATGTGTCATGAACCTTTGAATACGTCCCTGAAACCAAACACCAGAGCTTTTAGTGTATTAGTCCGACATTGCCAAGGCCGTAGAAAGCAATAAAGTCCAAAGTCATGTTGATCCTATTCTTTGATGAGAGGGGCTATCGGTGACAGTGCATGATCTTGCCACAAGGCCAGACCAGCAAAGTCCACAAAGAGATTCTGTGGCAATTTGCTTTGTTTAATTCAAGAGATAAGTTGTTGCAGGACAACTTGTACCGTAAGCATCTGACAGTTCCTATCTAGAAAAAACATCACCGTGCATGTGAAGCTTTTACCTCAAAAAGTGTCATCAATGGTAAGCGTTTTGAAAACATCAAGATGGCCAAGAAGTATTTCGAAAGAATCCTTCCGGGCATGGCTGAGATGCCTGGGATTGTGTTTTTATTCTCATGGGGAATTACTTAAAAATGTATCGTTTACCAAATCCTGGAACTTTTCTGAAAGTTAACATCCAAAAATGGAAACAACACCTTGGACACCTGGGCCCTATTCCAGATCTGGTTTAAAGTTGTATGGGTTCCTCCTAAGCTTAAGCAATATCCACCAGAAGAGGCAAATCCAGGTCTGTAACGTAAAAACTCTGCCACAGTTTGGCTTTAGCCACAAGTATGACTACTAAAGCTAAACTGTGGCAGGGTTTTTAGCAGAGCTGGGCACCTCCGTTTATGGTCTTTTTCAGTCGAAGAAGACGGGCACCTTTCGGCGTGTGCACAATGACATGAAGCCTAAATAATAATAAAAAATAAAAAAAACACAGACTGAGCACCGACTGACGCATGTTGACATCTGACGAACGGGGTGAGTCCCTGTCATTTCGTGTATAGAGGCTTCACTCCATAAAGCATTCGCCGAATATGCGGAAGCACTCGGCGAAAGGTGGGCATCGTCATCGATGGCAATTGTCGATTAACAAATCTTTTGTCAGATTCAAGTTACTGTATTTCTGTGACCATTTACAGAGGGGGCCCAATGTGTGTACGTTTGTGTCAATAATGTCACACAGTAGGTCTGCATGCGAGACACTCTTTGACCCACTTTCGCTTGAACATACATGGTCAACATTTTTTGTATAGGACAGTTGTCACTCAAGAAAGTGTTGATTTGAATTAGTAGCTCGAAGTGCTAGAACTAACAGCGGTAAATGTGCTGTTGTAGTCTCATCGTAAATATAATGGGTCCAAATATATTTTACAGATCTCACTGCTTATAGTCCATTAAAAAATACATGGTCATGAAGGGAGACCAAAAAGTAGACAACATTCAGTAATTTCTCTTCATAAATTTAATCAAAAAACAAAATGAATTGCCATCATGTTGCATTAAAGAGTGGATAGAAAAATGAAATATAAAAATAAACCGTGTCTAATGTGGGTTACCGTTAAAAATACCATGGAAAGTAACAAGTTTTCTCCGGGTACTGAGTGAATTTTCTGGTAAACTATAACGTGGGACTGAGAGACAATGTTCACAATCAAATTTCAGCTATTGAACTTTGCAAGTTTAACTAGAAATGCGGACGTTTTTTTTTTTTTTTACGCTCAGAGCTTTTGAAAATGCACTCACAAATAAAAAGAGGTTCTGCCCCCATGCCACAGAAAATTGTATAAACGTTTTTAACAAAACAAAACTGTGGCAAATGTCTCTTCAATATTGAATAATTTCAAAGCAAGAAAATACTTAACTCTGATACCTCCATTCTTGGCAAAAACAAGGACTTGGCGGTCAAACGTCATGGTTACCCGTTCTTCTCGGAGCCATGAGAGGTCTGGTGATGAAGAAATGTCTCCAAGAGTGAGAATGTCTCTGTGCACTCAGTGCATTCATAGACAACACTGGAATTTCCTTTGTTATTTGGCGTGTGGTCCACCATGTCATTGTCCTCTACGTCATCTACATGACTCTTCACAGGCTTCGTATTTGTGTCAGTGGCATGAGATGATTGTTCCACATTGGGTTTTTCCCAACCACTAGGGTGATTCTTACGGTGAAACTCAAGTGCGGAAGCACTCATGAATTTAGCAGGGCATAAGGGGCACTTATTGTGACATCTTTTGTGAGAGCGTAAATGACGCTGGTAAACGTAGGCCAGCCGGAATCTCTTCCCACATTCTTGACACTTATAGTTCATCCGGCCTGCTTTCTTTGGTCTTATCCTGTCTTGATCTACTTCTGGCTGTTTTTTGCCTGAGTTGTGGGGCTCTGGTCGTGGTAAGTGTTTGAATCCTAGTTTGTTTTCTATTTCAACTTTGTGAATCAGAGTTATATGCTTAACAAGATCACAGCGCTGAGGGAAATGTCTACCACAAAATGTACATTTGTGCATAGTGCCCTTATGGTATCTCATGTGTCTTGACAAACTACTTGAATGATTGAAGACACGCTGACAAAGCTTACAGGAAAATAGTTTTCCAGTTTTACTTTTTGCCCTTCTACGTCTAGCTTTACGCGTTATTTTTCGCTTAGTGTTGTTCAGTTCTTGTTTCAACTGATATAGTCCCCTATCTTGATGTATCAGCTGATGGTCTTTAAGTCTCATTAAATCTGTGAAACGCTCCCCACATAAACCACATCTGTATGGTGTGACAATGGGCGCAGTGTCAATCTTGTAACTCGTATTCTGATTGCTCGTTTCATTGCTAGCCTTAACGTCAGTAAAGTTGCCATTACTGTAATAGTTTTCAAGTGGTCTATTTTTATTGTTTTTAGACTTCATATGGATCTCAGACGCAAATGTCGCATTAGATGCTTTACCTTTGCAATGGTGTTGTGCGTGAGTCTGAAAATCTGACAACCAAAAGAAATGTAACTTGCATTTCCGACATGGATACATTTTGTGAAACTTATTTTCCTCGTTCTCTGAATTTCCAGCAGTGGCAGCGATATGATTTTCTTTTTGATGAGCTACCAAAGCAAATGCTTTAATGAATCGCTTTCCACAATGATGACAGGAATGGAACCGTTCTCGTGCGTGTTCTTGGAGGTGTGTCTCCAGCGCTTGTCCACCTTCAAAGATCTTGCAGCACAATGTACACCTGTAATTTTGCCCAGCGTTTCTATACTGATGGTGGCAACGTAAACTTTTCAAGCTGTTGAATGATTTACTACATATTTCACAACGGTAATCAACCTGGGGAGGCCTTTCCTTTGCATTGTTCAAGTCCACTGACTTTGGTATATTTGGTTCAGGAATGGACTGCGGCCTTGGATTAGGAGACAAAGGTTTGACAGCTGGTGGGAAATGTGGCAGGACTCCAGGAGACGGTGGTTTCCCAGGGGAATAAGACAGTGAAAAGCCGTTTACGACTGCCAGTGTGCCATTTTCTTGCAGCACGTATTCTCGAGGGACTTCAAATCCATTGGATGAGCCATCAAAGGAAAACGATTCCAAAGGTCCATGAATGGCCATGTGGGTTAACACTTGTGCGTAATGAGAAAACCCATCACCGCACTCTGTGCAAATGAAGGTACAAGGATCCCCACCGAATTGTGTTGAAGAGACACTATTCAATGCTTTCTGCCTTTCCATAATGAAATGATGTGGTCCATGTGCTGAAGGCATCACTTATGCGAGATAATGAGAAACTATCCAAACACTCTCAAAAATAATTTCCATGAGGGTTTAGAAACAAAGTCCTTAGTCTCCCAACAATCGCGATCCAACAACGTGTCCTTTAAAGCTGCACTTGCTCATAGGATCTCCAACTTGACAGCACCTGGACAAAAAAAAAAGAAAAAAGATCAAAATCACGATTAAGATATGAGAAACACTTCTCCTTTTGACACAAGTAGTCTGTACATTGCTGCGACTCAACAATTTAGTGTATATCAACCACTGATTTGGCAAGTTCTGACACCACCCTTTCTATTGATACTGGTTGTTCTTAAAGTAGTTTTTGTACATGCGTTATTCATAACTTTGGAAATGTTATCTTGATCTGCGTTTCCTTTGCTGCTGACCATCCAATAGCAATAGGAAAGAATAAGAGGAATGAAGCAGAATAAAGACCGGCTGGAAGAGTGTATGGTTCTTGTAATGCCAATACCCTGAGACTGCATACCACTGCTTAGTCTTATTTCTGCTTTTATTCTACATTCATCCATAAATCCATTTTCTTCCACTTATCCGGGATAAGTTGTGGGGGCAGCAACTTGAGCAGGGAAGCCCAGACTCTACCCAGCCACTTCATCCAGCTCTTCCGGGGGAACCCCAAGGGTTTCCCAGCCCAGCCAGGAGACAAAGGGTTCATCTCATTCCTCTAATTGCATGTTCCTAGGTCCTCCTGGCTGCTTTCAAGTCGGATTAAATTAAAGTCAAATATCACTGTTACGCTTCACAACTTTTCACATGCAATGATGAACGCAATTGGTTTGTGCCAAGCGCGTCTTAACCCCGCCTGCCCCACCCCCAATGCACGCAGTGCATATTTGAAATGACTTGTAATGATGCATATATAAAAAAAACCTTAGAAACAGAATTATATTTAGCGTAGTAATTACTAACCATGAGCCAGTGTAATCAAGTCTTATTGGTATCTAGTACCGCACCATGGTATCTAGTACCGCACCAAATAGAACAGAGGCTCAGAAAAATATGTATATTCAAACCAAAATATTTGAGAAACGACACAAACAGGGATTATAACTATTTAATTCGAAGTTCTGCGGCGTTTATGGTCCAGCTGGTACACGCCCGTTTTCATACGTCACCTTTGAGGAGCTACAACACTTCAGCAGAGGTTACATCAGATGTCCCTCGATTTAAGCTAGGCAGTGGAAACTCTTCTATGCTCGATCCTCACACCTTGATGAACGTTTAAAACAAATGAGATGCTACTTAATATGGCGGCATGAGAACAACTTGTGGGTCGCTTTCCATGTCTTGAAGAGCGAGGACCTAGGAACGATGCAACTAAGAGAGATGAGATGACTCCAAACTCTCTCCAGCTGGGTCCTAAGTCATCCCTAGGGCTTAGTCCGTTAAAGGATGTGCCCGGAACACCTAACCACAGAGATGTCCAGGAAGCATCCCAACCAGATGCTTGATCCAACTCAGCTGGCTCCTCTCGATGTGGAGGAGCAGCGGTTCAGCCGAGTCCTTCCCTGACAGGGGAGTTTTTCATACTATCTGTAAGGGAGAGCCTGCTGCAGAGGTAACTCATTCCGGATGCTTGTATCTGGGATTTGTTCTTTTGGTTATGAGCTCATAGGTTAGGGTAGGAACGTACATCAACCGGTAAATCAAGAGCTTTTGCCTCCCGGCTCAACTCCCTCTTCAACACGGCAGACCGATACAGAGTCTGCATCACTGTAGATGCTGCACTGATGCGCCTGTCAATCTCCCACTCCATCCTACCCTCACTGTGGAAAAACACCCCAAGATACTTAAACTCCTTCATTTGGGGCAGGATCTCATCCCCAACCTGGAGAGGCATATCAGTTCAATCCATATTGCATTATATTGAAAATATGGCCAAGGTTTTACTAGATCTAAGCAAAAGTACAGTCGTTTACAGATAAATATGGTCAAAAGCATTCATTTAAGTGATCACCATAGGGTGTAGAAATTTACAAAATTTACTTTTTAAGTTCAGCCCATTTACCATTCTATAGTCAATAAATGGTGGTGTATCAGCCATTTTAGTCCATTTTAAGAAAATACTTTCTCCAAAATCAATGTTTATGAAGTCGTTCCCTTCCATTCAAGTTTGTCCCTTCCCACAGATTTGAAATCTACTTGGGTGGGTGTACACCGGCGGGGTGGGTGGGTGTAAGAGGGGGTTTGCGGGGGGAATGGGTCCCAGTCCTGTTACCACATCTCTAGCCTCGCGATCCACAAAGTGACGGCGAACTAAAATGACATGCGGTATATCTGGTCATGACATGTTTTTTTTACATAATTTTAATACATTTTCTTGAAAACTTGGGTGGTGGCCAGTTTACTTGGGTAGCCCACCCAAAGATTAACATGGTGCGGGAAACACTGATGTGTACCTAGTATGGATCTGGAATCCCTGATTAGACTTGTTACCACCAGGTAGGCCAGATGTCAATAGCAGCATCAGCTATGTAAAAACCTGGACATCATACCATGCTGGTCATACAGTGAAGTGCAGTACTGACGGTACTGGTAAACAAGAAGTCCTATCATCCTTTGCACTTTTTACAAACTGTACTTTTTGTTTTTTTCCCATCCTACAATGATAAATAAAAAGGTGTACAATAAATGGATAATATGTGTTTAGCTCTTTTGTAGCGTTTTGCTGAAAATGATTTTGGATACAAAAGCTCGGACTTGCACCCAAAATCTCTATTTGTCATTAATGTTTACGTCAGTGAAAGACATTCAAATAGATTCACATCTTGCGCTTTCAAAAAAATAAAAAAATCATTGTCCAAATCCAATTTGATTAAAATGGTAAATGGAGTGCACTTATGTACTGTATCTACATAATACTGTGGGTGCCCAAAGAGCTTTACAAAGTGTCAAATTCACTGATTTGCAAACTAATGTACTGACAAGTACGGCAGCAGGCAGCCACCACTGATCAGTAAATTGGTGGCTGCCTGCTGCTGTTTTAACTTGGCCAAAGGTAGAATACAGGTCGGGTATTGCTTCTATTGATGTTGTGGGGGGAAACAAAATATGTGAGGTGAGCATACACATGGGGTGCTCAACTAGAGCTTTGAAGTGCTCCCATGACAGCAAGCAGTTCTATCATCTACCCATGATCTTGCTCAGTTATTCTTACATAAATTACAGAAGATATGCAGCATTGTGTCCCCAGAGATGTTCACTCTGTTCAGGTCACTCAAGGACATGAACAGCTTTGAAAGACTTTAAAAGGCATTCCTGTCTGATAGGCAAAGTTTTTCTTTCAGCAGATCACTTTCCTTATGCAGAGCTAAAAAACTAAACAACTTTTTTTGTTGTTCACGGCCGTCACATTGTCAGATTATAAAATAAATCTGTTCTGTTGGGTTAAGGTTACACTTTTCTTGGGTTATGGTTACCATACCATTCATTATAAGTCTGACACTGACCAGACCTCGCCCGATCACGGTGTGCTCTCGCCAACAGCACGGTCCGACGACACAGGTTGTTGGGGAGGCGGGACAACAACAAAAAAAGCGGCAGCAGGGAGAAGGTTTGTGGACATGCAGAACCTTGGGACACAAGTGTGGGTCCGTGCCAGAGCTAAACTCTGCAGGAACAATGGCGCATGGCGTACGCCCTGGCTCTGCATTCTATACAGTGGAACACAAGAGCAGACTCAAACTCAGTCATGAACCTGCACTTGTGACCAATAGATATATCTTAGGCAGAAAAGGGAGCTACAGTATGCTGGCCAGAGAGTGACGAGCGTTTCACTCCATCACACTACTGCTCAATAGTCTTGGGCGGTATTCACATTTTGACACGGTTTTACTGGCTCATTTCACCGGGGTGCAAGGGTAATACCGTCACTAATTTTAGACTTATATTCTATCTTGCGATACTGCCAATCTGTCTAATAGTTAATGGTCACAGATCTGTTCACTGTGCGTTCTGGTTGCATTTGTAAAAATATTTTGTGTGACGGAGCGCCTTGTCTGTCACTCTCTGACTGGCACTTGCTTTTTGGCTGAAGTGTAGAGCAGACATGAGCGCACGGCATGCACTCTTTTTACACCGCGGAGCCAAGCCCTGAACAAACGTTTAGTGGTCCTACACAACCAAAAGTTGTGCGCGACTATGCACACTACACCAGCTAAGACAACTCAAAATCGGCCACGACGGGACGACGGTGAACTATGTCTGTGACATGACAGTCAGGTCAAAATAATGTAGTCTGACCTCAAAGCCAGTCCCTCAGTTGCTACAGTTGAGAAACAACTATGAAGCATCTATAATGCTTTATTGTTGGGAAAGTCTGTCAAAAAGCTATTGCTCTAAAGCAAAGGTCTCCGGTTCTCGAGGGCCGAAGTCCTGCATGCTTTAAGGCCTCGATACACCAATCCGCCATCGGCCAAATGTGACCAACGCCTTCCCACTGTGGCGTTGGCTTGGCCGTGTTGGAAAAATGACGGAAGTACAGGCCTGAGATTTAGCCAGCCAGGCTAAGGAGCCCGCCGGACTCCTAACATGGGAAACTGAGGTAGGACAATTTTCTAGGTAGCCCGACCCTTTGATAAGAAATATGGTCCTTTTATCAAGTTGTATTGTCGAAAAACTGAAAATAATGTAACACATTTACAAGTATACAGACAGCGAGACAGAAAGAGAGAGCGAGAGAATACTTCGTGGTTCACTTAATGAGGATTCACACTATCGCGGATTTTTATTTGGGCCCATTTATGCTGCTATTTTTGTCCCTTTTTGTAATATTTGTGTAGATAAAAACAGCTCTTCCTTTAATTCAACACAATCTATTACTTAAAAAAATAACATAAAATATATAAGTTTTAAAAACAGCTGACATTTTTCATCTTTTAATTCTTCTTAGCAAGTCAGTATCCCATCACTGGTGAGCTATTTGTTAGAACAGACCACAGTTACTACAATGCTTGTGTCTCATTCATCCTGTTACAGTATATAAACCAATTTATTTGTAATAGTGGCACCTATTTTGTCGACACCCTCCCTTTTTCCTTTGACCATCTCCAAACAATTTAAAAATATATTTTAACTGTCAAATGCCATTTTTAGTATATGTTGCGGGCCACTACAAATGGATGGCGGGCCGCAAATAGCCCCGGGTCGCAGCTTGGACACCACTGCATTATGGTGACAGTATTTGCGATTATTGAAGGGATTTTTTTTTTTTTAACGATCTCTATCTTGCGGAAATTCACCGCAATATCGCAGGTGAGCGTGGAATGTATCACGCACGGAAAGTGAGGGAACACTGTACAATAGTTACTCGCACTTCCACTCGAAGTCAAGTCAGACTACAGCCGCTGCCTCTTTTTGCCAATGCATGTACCCCCCCCTCCCCCGAAAAAGAAAGCGCCACATGATTAACTAATTACTCGCACTGCCACTCTAAGTCAGAGTACGGCCTGACTCTTTTTGCCATTGCATGTGCCGTCCGTAGCGAAAAAACAACAACAAAGTGCCACATAATGGACTGCGTCAAAACAAGAACTCGCCGTTGGAATGGGAAAAGCGAAAGTACGGAAGAGGTCTCGATATACTCGGCGCAAAATCATGGCGTTTGAGCAGTGATAATGGTGCCGGCTTTTGATTCAGTCGCCATGATGAACGTGGCTTTATAGTGCGTGCTGTCACAAATCTGTATGCACTCTTCCACTCGCAATCATTTTTAGGTCGCCATCTGGGCGAATGGTACTGTTAAGTGAGTTCACCCGACGCAGTTTTTAGTTACCATTGGCAAGCTGGCAAAGGCTAAAGCTCAGCCCTGGAAGTACACACCACAACAGACAGGCACAGATGCCAATTATTAAGTACCTTCTGCGCATGTGTGAGAACCAGCCCTCTCCTTACCATCGGCGGCGGTAGTCACTATTTCTCATTGTTAGCAAAAGGCAACCGGAAAGCTCTTCCGGGGTCGGGATATAAATACGTAAACAATGCATACTCACGATTTATTTTCGTGCAAAGCACATCCTCAGACTCTTTACAGAATATCGCGTACTATAAAAGTAAATTTTACCTGATATAGTGATGAATTCATCTTATCTTCTTTACATCCAAATGTGATGGGGGGTGATGTGCAAAACTAACGATATTGTAACTAGTGATGTCCCGATCCGATCTTCGGGATTGGGTCCAGATGCGGCTTTTTTTATTAGGATCGGGCGGAACCGGACTCGCTGATGTGATTGGGTCTGTAAAGCATAAGCCAACATGTTTGCCATGTGGGAGTACTTCACACTACCAGATAATGGTAGTCCAACAGCAATTTGAAACGACTGCAAACAATTCGTTTCTCGTGGAGGAACAAGCAGAGCCCGTTTTAATACCACCAATTTGATCCAGCATCTAAAACGGAATAATCCGGATGAGTTTAAGCTATACACAAGTAAGGCAGCAAATGAGCGACAGTGGCAAACTTCCAGAGTCATTTCAGGAGAGAGTAAAACTTCCTTGAAATAGCGACAAGTCGAAGAAAATAACTCTGAAGCTTGTTGAATACATCACACTAGACGACCAACCATTATCTGTCGGCGAAAACACTGGCTTTCACCGTCTAATGGAATTTCTGGAGCCAAGGTACGAAATGTCTTTTCCCGGAGCTATACAACAAGATCTGCGAGAGTGCTTGCATCTAGTAAAAGAGCTCGAACACGATTTCGTTTACAACCGACATGGGGAACTCTGACGTTTGTCCCATGTCTTTGCTGAGCCTCACAGGGCACTGGATTGATGAAACTTTAAGCCCGGTTAACTCTTTGACTGCCAGACGTTTTCAGAAAAGGGATGCTGTCAGTGCCAGCCGATTTAAGAATTTTGACTGATTTTCAAGGTCCACAGAAAATTCTGTGTTTGGACTATGGAAACACACATACTACCAAATGAAAGATTGAACTCTCATCTTTCATGAGAAAAGTTTATTTCTACCTTATTCCGTTTTTCAGTAATCAACAATAGAAAATGGTTAGTTTCACCCAAATGCTCTGTTTTGAAACAAAAAACGGAGAAATCAAGCTTTTTGTGAAACAATATTATTTCATGCACTCTAGTGAATTTGACACTTTTTTTTCCATGAATGATGCCACAAACACCTAAACAGTGCTTTACTTCTGTAAAACACTACCACCAACAATGAAAAATTGTTTTTTGATAGCAAAATACGTTTATTTACATTCAACAGTGTAACAATTTGACAAAACAATTTGGCAAACTATTTACAAATGTGTGCAACCGTGGTACTATTTACAATTGTGTGGATGTTTCAAATACAGTTTTTCTTTTTGTAACACTCCCCTGCGTGCAAGTGGACGCTGCAGGATTTGCACAACAGATTAGTTTCACTGCGATGGCTCCTTCGCGTGCAGACGATACACTTTCTTGCCGGCCTTTTTTTCCGGGGAATAGTAAGTATATACTGCAGTGTGTGCTTGGCCATGTTGCCATCAAGTCTACTCTCAGGATCATGATACGGTGACGTTACGGTGGTGTTACGTCTGGCTTCCTCATTGTCCTTCAGTTCCTATACCGGGTGGTTGATCCATCTTATCCGCTCCATTCATGGTGGCATCGTAGTCCATAACCAGTGTCTTCTCCGTGATCAGACACACCAACTCCTCCGATGAATATGCATTGGACTCGGAGCATTCTTCGTCGTCCGATTGAACGTCCGCCTGAGCATCCGCCTGAGCGTGCTCGGTTGTGCTCCGCGTTTTCCGGCGTTAGCATCGCTAGCCGGTGAGGCTTTATGACGTGATCATAGCCGCCGCGTCAACGCTTCCAACTTCGGCGTCAACCTCGGAGTCACCATCATCATCATCGTCGTCATCAATGTGCTCTTTATTAGCATTGGTCGATGCTTTTCGTCTTTGAAAAAAATGCTCAAGTGTGAGCTGCTTGCAACCGGTCGCCATTATTATTGTCCCCTCAACACTCTAGCTCCACCTCATGTCTTCTACTGACGCCTACCCAATCTTGTCCAAAGAGAGTCATCGCTGCCATCTAGGGGCCAAAAATAGGCATTATACTAACTAGATCTGCTTGATACTTTCAGCACAGCTGGCCAAGGCTTTCCTCCACCCGTTTCCCAAAAAAAACTTGGTGAACGTCTTTTAACGTCTTTGGCGCTCCTCCGTAGGATTTTACTAAACGTTATTTAACGTTTTTGGCAGTCAAAGAGTTAATGTTGTGCTGCATGCCACGGAGTTCTGCGGCTCTCATACAGCGGAACACTTAAAACTTGCCATCGAGGAAAAGATGAATGTTTGGCAAATAGACAAAAAAACGGGTCTACATGATATTAAGAGACAACACCAGTAACATGCGCAAAGCGATGGATGAATTGGGAGTGCGGAGCCTGGGATGCGTCGCCCATACACTTCACCTTATCGTCCACGAGGGCCTACTGTCACAACCCAGTGCGAGTGACACTGGCTATTGCAAGGAAAATAGTAGGTCATTTTAAGCATTCCCCTCTCGCCTACTCACGCCTCCAGGACATCCAGGATGACCTTAAAATGCTAAAAAAAAGTAGCTGCTGCATGATGTCAGTGTAAGATGGAATAGCACTCGTTACATGTTGCAAAGCATTCTTGACCAAAAAAGACCTCTAAGTCTCTATGCAAGGGAGTACGGTCTTCCATCCACTCTGAATGCAAACCAGTGGCTGTTGGTTGAGAATACTGTGAGTGTCTTGGCACCATTTGAAGAAGTCACAAAAGCAGTGAGTTCAGAGACCGCAACGTGGTGATACCTGCTATCACCGTCCTGAAGCGTCTTCTCTATCAAAAAGAAGATACTGACGTGGCAATCAAAACAATGAAGCACACTCTCTTAGTAAAAAGGCACTTCTCCAACATTGAGACAGAGCCACTCTACAGCATTGCTACTTTGATTGATATCAGATACAAAAACAGGTATGTCCTTTTGAATTTGCCATAATTATGTATTTACAATTTTTAAGATTTTTGTGTAAGTTAATAATTATTATTTTCATAGGTATTTCTCTAATCCAGCAGACCAGAAACTTGCTAAAGATTTGCTCTTTGAGACAATGGAGAAGGTCAGCACAGCCAGCAGCGACATGTCAAATGAAGAGTCAGTGAGACAAGCACCTCGTGTAAGTCATACGAAGTTACTGCATTACCACTTGATTATTTATTCTTTCAATGCACAATTTAAGTTTTTCTAAGGTTTATGATGCAAAAGATTAAAATATAGTATTCCTGTCTGTTGTCACCCGGAGCGCAACAACACACAGCCAGCCGGGACCGAATGGTGAACAAGGAAGTAGCTTACCGAGTGCTGGTAAGTGTGTTTACTTGCTGTTGAACTATACCAAGGTAGCAATAGTGTTCAGCATGCATTAGCCAAAGCTATTTAGCGCTACCACCGGCCGCTGGACGGGCACTAAAAAAGCGCAAGTAAACAAGTACATCAAAAAAAGGCACTGCTGGAGAAAATAGTGCCCCATCTGTATAGTCCCAGGAAAGAAGTGGAAGTACTCAGCAGTGCTCTTTGTTGACTCGCTTAAGTGCTCTACAGTAGTTGTTCACCAAGTGACACGCCTTCTCTCCGGTGTGCGTGAATGCCCGAATTAGCGGCGTGCGTTCCAGAATGCTTCCACCGCTTTTGGTGAGAATGTAGCTCAAAGCATGCAGGACTACAGCCCTTGAGGACCTGAGTTTGAGACCTACACTCTAAAGTGTGAGCGTGCTACATCTTCAAGAATTTAATAGAAAGTAGAGCCGGGGACCGACAAAGAGCACAGTGTCTCAGTGAGTGACGCAATGGTGTATATGCCACAGACTTCCAGACTTCGGTAAGTCACACATATACGCCATTTCTGGTTATTGTTGCATCATATAGGCCCTGTCCCAACACTCACACTTTGGAGAACTGAGATACCCTGAACGTGCAATGGGGTACAGTAACTTCTGGACTATAAGACGCTACTTTTTTAACTTGCACTCGACCCTGCGGCTAAGAAAAAGTTGCGGCTTATCCATCAGATCACAAGGGGGCGTACTATAAAAGAAGCGCAAGAGCGTCAGGCAGAGCAAAACAAACCAAGTGAGCTCAAATACAGTAGGAGAGACAGAACGAGAGCGAGGCAATTTGCGCCCTCATTATGGAAAAGAAAGTAGCGGGAACCCGGGGCAGTAACATTAAAACACCTGCGGCTTACAGTCAGGTGTGGCTTATATGTGTAACAAACTCGAGTATTCCCCAAATAAAGCTAGCGCGGCTTATAGTCAGGTGCGCCTTATAGTCCAGAAATGACTGTATATGCCATGGGGGAGGCTGGACTTCCGGTGGAAAAGTAAACTAAACTAAAAACCTTTAAACAATATAGTCACTTTTGCCGGAACTGCGTGGAATTTAGTCTGTGTGCGAGTATTGGGACAGGGCCTATATGACGCAAACAGTAACAGAAAACAGCGTAGGTGTGTGACTTACGGAAGTCAGAAGTCCAAGGCATATACCCCATTGGAGCCCATGGGTGTAACCTTGCCAGCAAGCAGAATTCTCGCAGTATTTGTTCACAAATACATTTTGTACCGCTCCCGCTGATATCATTGCAACTGACCTTTTTAATGTCGGACCAATCAGGCGTTGTTTAGGGTGGGACGAAACCAAGAAGCGCTGATGGCGGTTGGAACCTAACAGACGAATGGACGCTGCAATTCTGTTCTCGCAAAATTACTCACCGTTTCCTTGTTGATGTTGAACAGCAAGAGGCGCTTCATGTATTTTTATCTGGTATAGATGTTTGTGCTTTTTTCCCCCCTTAGATGAGACCAAAAACAATATTTTTATCCGTTGCCCTCATTGGTCAAAACAAACGCGCACAAGATGCCGCATTGTCCAGTCAGCTCGAAGTATTGTATAGAATGTCCCTCCTTTTCTGAACAGATCTGCCAAGTGAAGTTCCAGATTGATAATGTTAAGAACTCCCTTGAGTGAATCACAATTATCAATTTGGCTTGTGAGGTTGCCAAGGGTGAACTTGAATTACAAAACAAGATATAATGGACAAAATTAAAATAACAAAAACAAAAACTGGTTCCTCCTTGGCATTGGGTTTAAACATACCCAAATGCTCTACTCAAGCAAAGGCCTAAGACTTCCTTTCTTAAAGGTGGTTACACTTTGAATAATTTCAATTAACCTATTGCACCCATATCATTTAACTGTCCATCATTCTCTGAACCGCTTACCCTTACTAGGGTCATGGGCATGCTGGAGCCTATTCCCAGCTGTCCTTGGTCGCGAGGCGGGGTACACACTGAACTGGTCGCCAGCCATTTGCAGACTGTTTACCTCTTAAGTCATATAGCTACATCAAGTGTTTATAGTTTTAAACACTGCTTCTGCCTTTTCGCAGTAAAACCAGTACACAGAAGTGGGTCTATAACCAGCCTAGAGTGGGTGAACTCCGGCGGTGGGGATGGGAGGCGGATTGGGTCTCAGTCGCGTTACTACGTCTCCTCTAGCCTCACGATCCACAAGTGAGCGAACTAACGTTACATGTGGTATATCATGTTGCAACACGTTTTTTTTTCTTTTTAAATATATTTTTAATACATTTTCTTGAAAACTTCTTGGGTGGTGGCCAATTTACTTGGAAAGCCCGCCAAAGTATTAACATGGTGTGGGAAACACTGAGCTAGTTTGTGCTCAGAGTTGTGCCCTAGGGTTTTTACACCATACAGTGGTTGGAGGCAGCAGCGAAAATGCACCATTCCAGCCGGTAGGACCAGAGCCCCACAAACTCCTCACTGTTTCTTGGCCGCTACAGTCACGAGTCAATATCGCGGGGTATAAAGCACCAGCCCAGAGGTTGTGACGTCGACCATACAACATGGAATGCAGAGCTGCATGAGTCGTTGTCTGTGCCATGGGTCGGCTCGCTGACACCCGGGCATGCATGTCGACAAATCACTATCAACTCTAAGCCCTCTTTGCAATAGTGATAATAGACTGACAGATGAGGTAAGACCGAAATCGCCATGTTCCAACGCATGATGGCTGCCCTCTGACTTTAGCTGGAAGTTGCGACTGGCAGTCCAGTTTATTTTATATACGTCCACATGCCAACTACGGGGCCCTCTTCTTGATCAATATTGCAACACAATTAAATCATTCAAACCCAAAAACATATAAATACGTATTTTAATACTTTGTCCTCCACTCCCCCAAAAATATCTATAAGTTTTTTTATGCAAAAGCATACAGAAGGCTTTGATACAGCTTCTGACATGAAGAAGTGGCTTAAAGCAATGGTAGTTGTTACAAAAAAATGTCCAGCAGGTGGCAGCAGAGTATAAGAGATCAGGTCTTTTGACAGTGTTTTCACCAGGAATGTGAATATCGATGTTGATAGCTCTGCCAGTCGTGTTCTCACACACTCCATAAGGGAGGAACTCAACAACAGCAAACAAACTCGCTAAAAAACAAAACACAGTTTACCATGTTACTGTGAAGGAGTCATTTACACAAAGAAGCACGTATGACAAGAAAGGGGCACAATAAGAGCAACCACCAAAGCAGATACGTTGCACCTCGCTAATGATATGGCACCCATGCATACAATGAGGAAGACTCGATTTCACCACTTGCTGAAAACGGGAGAACCCAGGTATGTGCTACTGCTACCTAGCCGCAAGTACCAGTATATTGCTTAAGTTGCCCAACGCCATTTGTTTGGGCAGTGGTTATTTTGCCGTGACTGGCAACTCAAATGCTAGCGATATTTTTGCTCTCAACGGCTCCAATATTGGTCAATCGCTGGAGCGAGGAAATCTTTAGCCTGCTGTAAATTGGATATTTTATCCTGATTGCTTATAGAGATTTTCAAGCTTATGTGAATAGCACGTTTATGTCACTGCGTGGTCGCAACATGTACGCTATCTCGTCAGGACGGACTCGCCTTGCAAGCACCAGTATGAAAGACAAACTTACTTTCACTTGCCGTGCCCGTGACGCTTATTAGCCTCTGCGTCGTCTGCGACATAAAATCCTTATGAAATGTGGTATAGTGGGCTAGTAATGCTGATAACAGCCTGTTTTTAGTGACAAAACAAATTGAAAAGTGAAAGGAGATCTATACTTGGTGAAGCGGACTAATCACAGTAAAATAGTTGATTTACGGCAGGCCAAGACTTTCTTATTCCGCGGACTGGCCAGTCAAATAACGCTAAAAGGAAATTTGCCAGTCATGGCAAAACAGCCACCTCAATTTACATAACAGTACTTGTACTTGTAAAATCAGCAGACAGTTGGATGGGATGACAAGCTCAGACCTCGGTTACTACATTGAAGCCAAAAGGTGATGTTTATTTGTGGGACACAAGTAGCACTGTTTAGCTTTTAAAATAAAGTTGACCAAATAAGTTTTACTTTTCTACTTTATCAACACATAGATTTACATTTTCAGAAGTATTTGATTCAAGGTCAAAGTTTTGCACAGTGATTGAACTCTCATCTTTCATCAGAAAAAAAAGTTTGTTTCTACCTTATTCCGTTTTTCAGTAATCAACAATAGAAAATGGTTAGTTTCACCCAAATGCTCTGTTTTGAAACAAAAAACGGAGAAATCAAGCTTTTTGTGAAACGATATTATTTCATGCACGCTAGTGAATTTGACACCTTTTTTCCCCCCATGAATGATGCCACAAACACCTAAACAGTGCTTCTGTAAAACACTACCACCAACAATGAAAAAGTGTTTTTTGATAGCAAAATACGTTTATTTACATTCAACAGTGTAACAATTTGACAAAACAATTTGGCAAACTATTTACAAATGTGTGCAACCATGGTACTATTTACAATTGTGTAGATTTCAAATACAGTTTTTCTTTTTGTAACACTCCCCTGCGTGCAAGTGGACGCAGCAGGATTTGCACAACAGATTAGTTTCACTGCGATGGCTCCTTAGCGTGCAGACGATACACTTTCTTGCCGGCCTTTTTTTCCGGGGAATAGAAAGTATATACTGCAGTGTGTGTTTAGCCATGTTGCCATCAAGTCTACTCTCAGGATCATGATACGGTGACGTTACGGTGGTGTCTCCGATGAATATGCATTGGACTTGGGGCACTCTTCGTCGTCCGATTGAACGTTCGCCTGAGCAGATGTGCTCGGTTGTGCTCCGCGTTTTCCGGCATTAGCATCACTAGCCGGTGAGGCTTTATGACGTGATCATAGCCGCCGCGTCAACGCTTCCAACTTCGGCGTCAACCTCGGAGTCACCATCATCATCATCGTCGTCATCAATGTGCTCTTTAGCATTGGTCGATGCTTTTCGTCTTTGAAAAAAATGCTCAAGCGTGAGCTACTTGCAACCGGTCGCCATTATGGCTTCCTCGGCCATTGTCCCCTCAACACTCTAGCTCCGCCTCACGTCTTCTACTGACGCCTACCCAATCTTGTCCAAAGAGAGTCATTGCTGCCATCTAGGGGCCAAAAATAGGCATTATACTAACGAGATCTGCTTGATACTTTCAGCACAGCTGGCCAAGGCTTTCCTCCACCAGTTTCCAAAAAAAAACAAAAAAACTTGGTGAACGTCTTTTAACGTATTTGGCGCTCCTCCGTAGGATTTTACTAAACATTATTTAACGTTTTTGCCAGTCAAAGAGTTAAGAGAAAAACAAATCTCACCGTACACAACTAAACAAAAACGTTGCAAAATGTGGATATACAGGTTATTTAACATACTTTCTGCCATCTAGTAAAAGAGCATTCAATTGTTCTGCCTGTCACCATCCATCACGACCATCAACAGATGAGCAACGTCGAGATATTTTTGTCATAAATAAAATTATTTCTAGCCCAATTAAGCAAAATAGAAAATTAGATCATAATGGATAATTTCCCATGGCACACCTCGTGATTTCTCGTTGCAATATGTAATAACTGGTTGGAAATCACTGCCATTAACACAAAAGGCTAAATGTTCTGGAGTAATAACCTTTTTACAATATACAACGTAAACGCCATTTTGAGGAGCACAGTTTCATATTTATTTATGTAATCAATGGATGATGCAGCATAACTCAATTAGGACATAACACCAGATGTCACTGAAATATAAGCCCGCATAATAATACATTTCACCAAACTAAAAACATAATCAAGAGCTGTACTGTACAAACATATTGAAAGCATGAAAAAAATGTCAGTAGTGCAGTATTAAAAATGTCTATAGTTATTGACCTGAACATCGCCAGAAGAAGACTCAGGAGCTCCCTTCCAGCACGGCCTGTTCTTGCTCTTCTCAGCGTATCTACGATACGAAAACCACAACCAAAGCGCAACATACACACGGTTTAAAGATTGAACAGCGAATGTGAGAAAGCAAGAACAGTGCTGTACGCCATCTTATTTCGGAGCTTTTGTCTGTCTGTTGCTCAGGAGCTATCAAGCGTTAGCCACCCTTAGCGTCAAATAACTGGCACATTTATATAAACAAAGTAATCTAACCAATATACCCCTAATTTAATTAAGACAGCACTTACCGCGGCATAGATCACATTTGTTGACAACCCAGAGCGATGTGTGTAGGTTCCCAATAATGCTAGTGCTAGCTGCTAGCTCACCGCTTCCTGCTACAGGCCGGGCCACTCAAAGATCCTGTCTGACGGGAAGATGGCGTCAAATTAGTTACGCACTAGCCACTGCACAACTCTCTTTATTTGGATTAAGCTAGTTTTATCCTAATACTATTTAATTAGAAGTATTAGCTATGTGTACGAAAGGCTAGTGATTTTTATATTTTCACTTGTAAACAAATACTTCATAAAAGCGGTCGTTGTATTTTAAAAATCAAAAGAAGATCTTCCCGTTTAAACATCTCTTGAGCGTTATCAGCATGGCGAACCAAGAAAACTGCTCTCTCTCTCTCTCTCTCTCTCTCTCTCTCCATGTCAAATTATTTTAATCCAGACTCTGATTATAATACTTATGATGATACTACTACTACTACTAATAATAATAATAATAATAACGTTCTGGCCTATGATTAGCATGTATGGACATGGCAGGTTCTCATAGTGCTTGCATGAGTTTCCTCTTGGTACCCTGAATTCCTCAAACAAAAAGATGCAAGTTAGGTTCATTGAAGGCTTTAAATTGTCCACTGATTGTGAATGTGATTGTAACAACAAATGTCGATACTTGAAAGATGGCTTTATGCACAATTTAATTGTTTATTTTGCTAAGCATTTTAAGACAACATGCAAGAACATATTCACTAACATAAATTGTGCTAGTGTTTCAAAACATAGCCACCCAAACCAAGAATACAAACAATAAAAGCTAAGCAGGATTTTTTTTTTATTGCAATTGCTTGTAATGTAATGTTTCTGCATCTGCTGGCACCATTTTTTCGAGAAACTCAGACTTGACTATCTTCATTGCCCTGACTGGTTTCAACTGTTTTTGCATCCACATCAGCGCCCTCTTCCTGGAAAGCACGCTCAAGTACTTTCACAATAGATTTGCCAACTTTATCCTTGAAATCTTGTCCCATGAACACATAGAGCACTGGATTTAGGCAACTGTTGATAAACGCCAAACTCGTGGCTATTGGCAGCCCAAGCGTTATAACATTTAGCAATTCCACATTGAAATACTTGAAACTGATTAATTCCATTAAAACAAGGATGTGAAAGGGAGCCCAGCAGAGGAAAAAAACAATTATAACAGCAGCAATGATCTTAAAGGTGCGACTTGATTTGCTTGCCAGGTTGGGATTCTTTCTGAGGCGATGGATAATGGCAGCGTAACAGGAGACAATGACGGTGAAGGGGATAGCAAAACTCAGGAAGAAGCGAGTCACGATCATGGCCTGATGGCGAAACAGTTGCAGCTCTGGTGTGGCATTAGAAAATGCATAGTTGTTGAAGCAGTTAATGACTTCTTCACTAAAGAAGGACGGCCCTGTGTCCCTGAAAACGAAAAATGGAATGCTTAGAATCAGAGCGAGCACCCAAATGCACACACTCACACGGGAAGCCTTTTGGACACTGCGGTGGTTCTGGGCCCAAACAGGCAACAACACGGACAGGCATCGGTCAATGCTGATCACCATCAGGATGTAAACACTGGCGAACATGTTGAGGGCGCTAACTGTACTATTGAGCCTGCACATGAATGTGCCAAAGGGCCAGTGGAATTGTAGAGCGGTGTACGACACACTCAAAGGAAGGAAGGCTGTGAAGAGAAAGTCAGCCACTGCGAGGTTGAGGAACCAAACGGTGTTGACGGTTTTCTTCATCATGCATCCAGTTACATAGATCACCACGCCGTTGCCCAGCACGCCCAGGACAAAAGCTAGGGAGTAAAAGACAACTGACATGATGTTGAGGGAATGTATCAACTGAGCATATGGGAAGCTTGTTTGATTGCCAAAAAGGTCGTCTTGCTCATTGACGTTTTCACCTGTTGAGGTGGTTTCATTCATGGGAAAGACAGATGGAGTCGTGACCTCCATTGTCTTGAAACCTGCAAAAAATAACACGTTATTTTTTCCTCAGTCCAAATATCCTTCCATTACAGTTCATAATGATGTTGTTCACAGAATAAGCAATTGCGCAACATGCTGCAAGTTCCTCTGTTGACAATACTTCCTTATGTTGTCAACTCAAGTTTACTCACACCGATTTAGTAAAAGCCCAAAACATACAGATCTTGAATATGTCTTATTTATCTTGATAGTTTCAATCAAAATGTTAGGACATTGCGTGTGGTGTCCGCCAGGGGTCAGTATTAGGACCAACATCTTTATTTTCCCATTTATTGAAATATTTTTTTTTGATGATACAACTATGACCTCAAAATTAAAGAAAAGTATAAACATGGTTTGATAAAAACAGGTTATCAAGAAAAATAAATGACAAAACTAATGATATTTTGAAATGTTTGAGTACAAATTAATGGACTATATGCCACGGAGGAGGCGGGACTTCCAACTTCTGGGTTTTCACCCACCAACATTGTTTCCGTTCCCGGTTATGACGTAATTGGCCGTGTCCCAATACTAGCACGAACAGTTTTATGTAGCCTTTTATACTGCAATGACATTTGTGCCCATGGGCGGGTGAAATTACTGTAGGCGCGTTTGTTGCGCGGCGCGATGATGTGCGTGCAGTATTTGTCCACATTAGTTGTCATTATTATGATTTATTGCATGAGGGAGGTGGAAAGCCAGTATTGGGACGCGTCCAACAGTAACAGGAAACATTATTGCTGTGTGTTTTACGGAAGTCGGAAGTCCGTGGCTAACTAAAACTCCAAAAGTATTTCTATTCTGGCTAAAGTAAAACATTTTCTCAACCAGATATATTTGCACCTTCTTTACTGTTCATTAGTGTGACCATATTTAAACTATTGTTCAGAGGTTTAGGGAAACACCGATAAAAATTCCTTATACCCTCTGTTTGTATTGTGTAAAAAAGCTATGAGAGCAATCCACATTATCAGATATCTTCCCCATACAAATGCACTATTTCTACTACTATAAAAGTTAAAAATTGTTTGCTCTTGTAGAATCTAAAACTAAACAACTAATCTATAAAGCAAAAGATAATCTGCTGCCAGGTAATATTCAAAATATGTTGTCAAAAAGAGAGTGTGGCTATAATCTTACTGTATAAATAATATACTGTATATCAATTCACTTTTTAATTGAACTGCTGAAATAAATGAACTTTGTGACAATATTTAAATTTATTGAGATGCACCAAACCAAATAACGAGCTTTAATAATAACATACATACAGTACAGTACCTTTTTCAAAGCTCTCCAGTGGGGTGAAGATGCAGCAAAAGAAGAAATTACCCAAGCCCATTGCTCTGATAAAGCAACCGGCGTGATGACATTACCCACTTTGGGCAATCCGAATTCACATGCACTTCACTTTACGTGTGGTGTTTTCAGCTGAGGAGGTGGCTAGCCATGGATGGACAGGTGCTGTTGCCAAAGGGAGCAAAGACATGTATTTCCACAGGTACTTATTCATTTAGGAATAAAACCAATACATTTAGCTCTAACTATGCATTACCGAAGAGAGAATAACAGCCTATCTACACATGACCATCTTAGTCCATGGCAAAAAGTGTAACGAGAACGTCAAGGGAAGAGTGACCTACAGGCATAACAAATTAGAGTCGCCACCGTGTGGTGTGGTACCGTACTACCATAAATGATCATTTCTACATGTTGCTGTGGAGGATTCTGCATTGATAGACTGGGGCAGGATCTGGGGTGGACCACATATCTGGAGGTGTCTCGCTGTGGGGGTTCATTTCATCAAATGGCCTCTCATACTGTTTAAACCAACATGCTAAAGCATCTATTTAACATATGCCCACTTATATACTGCAAATACACTTGACTTCAGTTCTTGCCCTGCGGCCTGCCTGTATCAATTCCATGATTTTCCACATATGCTTTTTATCACAAGCAGGTTTCCAGTTTTGCCACTATCAGGCAAGCATTCCATATAAACCTCCCGACTCCTTGGTAAGCTTCCCTTTGCGTGTCCATCATGTTTTAGAATTTGAGGCCTGTCCAATCTCATCTCTGTCCAAACAGTGTCTCAATATTTCAAGAACAAAACAATCAGAATGAGGAATTGTTCAGTGTTTTAACACGGCATCTGGTTTTAGTCTCGGTTCAAATCTTGGCTCTTGGCTTTTGTTTAAAGAGATGAGTCCATGGCGTACATCTCCTCTTTGGCCCGACTAAGTCAGGCAGCATTGGCTCCAGTGCTATAAAATGTGCAAGGGTGGATTAATCAATATGTATACATTTGCAGAATACTGTAGGAAGTTTTGTCATGCAGTCATGAGTATCATACATTTTTTTTTTTGGGGGGGGGGGGTTAAATGTCCATATATTATGTATATACACAATATATCCTGGATGTAGTTGATTTTCTTTTCTTTCTTTTTTTTTTACAATACAATAATTCTTTAGAATTTTTTTGAAAAAAAAAACCCCACTTAAAATACAATAAATTAGAATTAATGTATTTTTATATTATTAATGTGTACAGGACTACATACAGTATACATATAGTGTTGCAACTGTATTGACCTTAAATCAATTAACCAATTCTATAATGTGTCAAATAAATTAAAACAAAAATAAAATGAATGAATAGATTTGATGAATTCATTTTAAGAAAAATCAGCAAAATAAATGGAACAAATATTACAGGACTCTAGATCATGGAACTCTTCGGTAGAGCACAGCGGGACCTAGGTGGCTATATTTTGCCCATTGCTGGCTACTGATTGACATTTCAACACAGTAGCCCCTTTCAGTTCCAACTAAAAAAAAAGAAGAAGCATTCATCGGTGCTGCTGTTTTGGTTAACAATGAAGTTCAACAATTTTTCCTGGTCAGACAGTTGAGGTGTCTTAAATGGATGACGTGGGCGAAGTTGACCTTCATAAAATTGTGGTAATATCCCGCTTGGTTGCGATCTTTATAACTGGATAATTGCTGGGTCTTGGTAACGGCTTCGATGTGGCAATTTTTCTGGGGTCTGTGTGAAAGAATAGGAACATTTCATGAGTGGTAACCATAACAGTCAACTCAAACAAACTAAAGTGAAACATGAGAAAATAAAGCCAGCAACGATGATCAGAAGCAGAAAAAGAGCCAAAAGACACATTTAAAAATCCTGAACACAGCAAAGCCAACACCAGACCGGAATAGACGGGAATTAGGCCCGCAAATAACCTGACCCTGACGGACACCATGGCCGCTTCTCAATAACAATATTCACATGATAGACCTTCAATTTTGGGTGCCTTGGACTTGGCAAGTTCAGAGTGGAAATATGATCTTTAGGAATGGAACAACTCTGAAAAACGTTTCACTGGTTGGAATCCGAGCAGATTTTATGATGCAACACAAGGCATCATGGGAGCGCTAGCAAAATGAAGGGCACGCAAGTCACCTGATGCAGTTTGTCTAAAGATGATGGGAATAACAGAAAATTTAGAATCTGGAGAGTTTACATAAACGCGGGCATAAAGCAGGCAAAACAAATAAGGTTTTGATCATGTCACAAGCAACTTAAAAATAGGGATCCCTAATGAAATTATTTAATCTAATAATGTATGAAAAATACCCCTTTGATGGTTAAATATAAAACGAACCAAATGGGGAAAAAACCTAACCACATAAAAACAAATGCAATAGAAATGTGTAATAAACAGTTCTCGTAAGCCACTCATTTATAAATCAACAATTTGGCTGTATGTACAATTTTAAATAGTACATACAAAGAATAATGTGGAAAAGTATCTTATTTTTTGGGCACTGTTTTGTTATGTAATGCATATATTAGTCAGAATATAATCATTAAAATATAAAAGTTACCTATAAAAATATCAAAATTAGTTTGACAGTATCATTATGCTCAATAGGAATTCAAAGAAGACTTACATGGATTTAAAGAGGCTGTAAGGTTGCGCCACTGGAGGTCACTAGAGAGAACACATGAATGGATGTTACACACCAGCTTCACTGAACGAATCCTTAAAGAACACTTTTATTGTACACGCATACTGTATTTATCATTTACATTTTTTTTTACATTACAATTAAGCTTTCATAGACAGGTCATGTGTTTTTATGTCCATACTCATTGACATGTTGAGTCCATAACTACGTTGGGGGACAAATGTCTCATCCAGCTGCCATTATGAATTACTGTATTGCATAATGCTGTTCAATGAAAAGGGTACGAAACAAAACAAAACAAAAAAACATTGTGAGAAAAATGCTATTCTTTGGATTGTGACAATATTCATTTTGTAAGTAAAGCCTTTAAATAATACTAACATAGACATGTTTTTTTTTTTTATAACATACAAAAGCATGCAGGAGATGCACTGAAGTTTATTCCAGTTATAGAGTAAGAAGACAAATATATGGTTGGGTTAAAAGTGCAAGTTTGGTTTTGTTATTGATTTGTATTATTTATTTATTCTAACAAAAAAAAAACTGCTTTTAGAGTGAAATGGCAATTAACGTACAGTTACTCCCTCATGTACTGTAATGGCCAAGTTGGTGCATCATCCACTAAATAAATCTACACCCTCCCACAAATACACACCGCTGTTTAGCCATTTGAAGAAAAAATAAAATAAAGTACGAATGGGCCCATTTCAACGAACCAAAACAGCAGTAGGCTACCGATGGATGTAAACAGTCTCGTTAATGAATTAAAGTGTGTTTCAAATGAGTGTTATTTTATGTGGAAACAAGATGATCAATGATGATTATTGTTTAAGTTGATTTTTGAAGTCCAGTTTCACTTGAATAAATTCTTAACTATCATTTCACAAAATTTTTATACACATGGGTTGTTAGTCTAAAGTTGCATCAGTTCCTCTTTGGACTGATCATACAGCTCAGTGGACACTGTAGCACGGTATTAAAATACACAATTTTCAAAATGTTTCAGCCTACAGATACATCACAGCTTGGTTACAATGTTTTGAACAGTCAGTGTAATCACATTGTAAATATCGTAGGTGTGGATTAGTAGCAGTTGAGGCAAAAACTGTGATTACAATGGGGAGCACAATTTTTGTTGAGTTAGGCCTGGCAGCTGTTTTTAACACATTTCTGGGTGCGGAATCCAAAACTGCTCTCATTTTTTGTACCATGTCATGTTTTTTAGCTATAGGATCGGCGTTTTCTTAACAAAATCTGAAATAAATGTATGTACACACCAAGATGGAATAGTTATAAGATTTGTCAACTCAAAAAACAACATGAAAAGAAATTGAAGTTCTGCCCATGGTTACAAGGTTAAGAGAAAAGTCAGTACGAATCCTCTTAATTATTACTTTGCTAGCTTCTGTTTATAGATATGGATAGTACTTACCTATTGGAGATACACCTCTCACGGCACAAACAAGTTATCATGTAGCTGATGAGTCAGCTTTTCTTACTACAGTCTTACTACAGCTAATCAGTGGAATATTGCTTATTTGGAAGGTAAGTTTGAGAGAAAAAAAACTGACTGCAATTTTGGAACCAGCATGCCAATTTTAGTTTTAATCAGCATAAAACTCTAAACAGAATTAGTTTTTCAAATAGTTCCCCAGTGTTATTTGTCATACAATTAAAAATGGCTATATACAAGTACAGTATCTAACATGGGCAACTTTATACCTCAGCTTCAGAAAGGGACTTGTCTTTGCTTCGACTGGTGACCATTGAGTTTGTATAGGTGTACGAGCGGGAAATCTCTTCCTGGAAAGCAGTCTCCAGTACTTTCAGGATGGATTTACGAACTTTATCCTTGAAATCTTGTCCCATGAACACATAGAGCAGCGGGTTGAGGCAGCTGTTGAGATAGGCTAGACTGGTGGTTATTGGAACCCCAATAGTGATGATGTTGTCCAATATTTCACTCTCATAGTCAGCGATATGATTGACCAACTCAATCAGAGCCAGAATGTGATAGGGAGCCCAGCAGAGGAAAAAAGTGGCAATGACGGCAGCGATGATCTTGAAGGGGCGACTCGATTGGCTGGCCAGGGTACGGTTCCTACGGAGGCGGTGGATTATCACAGCGTAACAGGACACGATGACAGTGAAGGGGACGACAAATCCCAGAAAAAAGCGAGTCATGGTCATGGCCTGGTGGCGGAAGTGTCGCAGCTGGGTCACATGCGGCGTGACGTAATCATCAGAGAAGGCGAAGTTGTTGAAGCAGTTGATGATTTCTTCATTGTTGTACGACGGCCCGGTGTCCCTGAAGATGAAGTACGGAGTGCTCAGAATCAGAGCCAGGATCCAAACACCCAGACTCACACACGACGCCTTCTGCACGCTGCGATAGTTCTGAGCCCACACGGGCCACACCACAGACACGCATCGATCAATGCTGATCACCATCAGGATGTAAACACTGGCGAACATGTTGAGGAAGCTCATGGTGCTGTTCAGCTTGCACATGAACTTGCCGAAAGGCCAGTGGAAATCCATGGCGGTGTAAGTCACGCTCAAAGGAAGGAATGCTGTGAAGAGGAAGTCGGCAACAGCCAGGTTGAGGAACCAAACGGTGTTGACCGTTTTCTTCATCTTGAATCCGGTGACCCAGATCACCACGCCGTTTCCCAACACGCCCAGGACGAAAGCCAGGCAGTAGACGATGAGAGACATGATGTTGAGAGATTGCCTGAGCTCGGCGTGGTCGTCCTTGTAGTCATACTCGTCATCGTAGAACGTGCCGTTTGAGACGCTGGGGTCAGAATCGTTTATATCGTAGTAAGGCGTCGCGCCCATTACGTCCATCATTGTCCTGAGACCTGCAACAGGAAAAAAGTACAGTTGTAATTTTTTGAGGATAAAGTTATCATAGTAAAGGACAAAGTCATAACATTCAGAGGTCTTAATTTGCAAAAATATAGAAAAAAATTACAAATTAAAAATATTACAAGAAAAAAATATGAGGAAAATTATTGTATAATCAGAAAAATATATTTTATGTACAGCATGTAATGTTGCAAGAAAAAGATAAGAGGTGTAATAAAAATCGACCCCCCCCATTTTTCCTCACATCAACATCATCACAGGTATGAGTATTTTACTGCTTTTGTAGAAATATTTTGCCAAGAATTACTCTTAATCACTCTTTTGTTGACTTTGTTCCATCATTAACTAAAATAATATTTTCTTCAACAAATGTAATATAATCTGCAATAAATGTGATGATGAGAAATATTTAGCAGGAAGGGAGAGAGAGAGAGAGGCTGCTTGTTGCGTTCATTTTGTTTGAGACGTTTGACTTTTACTTGTTATAATTACACTTTGAACAAAAATGTATTTTTTAAATCCCCCAAAATATACTTCTAATTATTTATCATCATCATTATTGTTATTATTATTATTATTATTATTAATTTGATTCCTTATTGGAAAAAATACAACTTTATTCTCAAAATATTGTGACAGTATTTTTCTTTAAATAGTATGACTTTATGCACATCACATTTTTATAATTTGTCGACTTTATTTCAATAGTACAGTATATATGCATGTTTTCCCCCTATGATGACCTCGTTCTAAGCTTATAAGCATAAATCGCTCAGTGGGGGGAAAACTTCATTCTACGCAAATGTGCAGTAATTCATGATGGCTGACAACTATAAACCAATTGTTTTTAAAGTTGAGCACATACAACACCCCCCCCCCCCCAAAAAAAAGAAAGCACTCAATTAGCCAGAACGAACCATCCCCTGCCTAATTAACACGTCTCAATCACACCAATTGAAAGTTCCAAAAGCGTCTTATTTACCCAAAACAACGATAACGAAAACAGTAACAAACAGTGCATTATAGACGGCGACTGTCATTAGCTGTATAAAAGAAAGAAAGAAAACGGCACAATACCTTCTACTGGTGCAGATGTGTGCGAAGCAGAGTTCTAACTTAACTGCTGCGTGCAAGCTGCAAAGCTCGACCCAGTCTCATGAAAATGTCTGACGTCATTGGCCACATCGAGGCGGGACCACAAGCACCCCTAAATCTACCCCCACTCGACGTACGCCCCCTCGTGCTGTTGTAATGTTTTTGTGCATTCTGCTCCTGTCTTGGAGAGATCAACGTTATGATATACAATGAAGTAAACACAAGTTGGCTGGAAGATAAAACACACGCATGCACGCACACCAACTATGTGAGGAGTTAGGACAAAACTGATGCCGTGCCACAACATGTCTTTTTTGTTTTTTGTTTTTTGAAGACGTATAAGAGCATTTGTAGTTTGGGAAAGTCCACAAATGAAAAGAAAAACACAATCAAACAAAGTGAATCATCAATTACGGTATGTTGAGATGCCAACCTGTGAGAGTGAGGAGCTGCTGTCTCTTGATTTGCACCAATCACGACGTGTTTTTCTCATCCTGAGCCGAGCTCATGTTTGCTTGAGGTTTACTCTAATTGCTGTGCGCTGACTTTGAAATGACATCTGGGCATGTAGGTAACATATTTGTAATGTACCCTTTTGGTGTGTATTTGGAGAAAAAAAAAATAGAAAAGAAAAGTCACAGCAGCATCTGTCAATAATTAGGGTTACCAAGTTGTTACTTGGGAGGGGAAAAAAACGACTTTGCAGCTGTCCACTCCACTTTGGACATTGATGGGCCCAAAGCTGAACAGGCGTGGAAGGACAAAATTATAATTATGTCTTTATAACATACTGTATTCCTGGCTTTCACGTGAGTAGGTTAACACTGCAGTCTAAGTTTTGACTTACAGTACTGTATGCTGTTGACAATTGGATGGATGGATGACCTGATGATCTCTCACAGCACACTAAAAAACTAGCTAGATGGAAAGCGATCTATTTATCAGCTATTTAGCTAGCTAGATTAAAAGCTAGATAGCTCCATAGCAGATAGTGTTGACATTTAACATTTTCAATTTATATTTTTACTGTTTTTGAATTTACTTATAGGTATATAGATGCCATATAACTATCTGTAGTTAAATGAATAACACTGTGATAATGTTTTTGTGAAATATATTGGAACCTCTCACTCCCTGCCAGCTCTTGAGATAAGAATGTGTATGTTTTAAAAGTTGTCAAGTTCTCATGTCATTAGTCATTTGGTCGTAAAAACTGAAGGTCCAAGGTCAAAGCCAGTCTACATCATTTCTCCGAGGCTGGTGGGGAGCTGAGATAATCGTATCAGTATCATCATGTCTGCTTATTAAGAACACTAATTCTTTGTCAAGTCTAAGGGGGGGAGAATCTTTTGTACTAGTATAAAGCAACTGTGTGTTTCCATATTCGACACACTGGAAGCTTAACATCACCTTTCGAATGTAAGCTTTTTTTCCTGTGTCTTCAGAGCTCTTAATAAAATCCTTGCAAGGAACTTTTTCATACGATCTCAAATCTGATTTATTTGAACACGCAAAAGATTACACTTAATAAAGTAATCAAATAATGCCTTCAATAGATAGATAGTGAAAGACATATTCTGTTTCAATTTAATTATAACTGTTTTGATTTGTTATAACTATTTAGAATTGGACAAAATTGTTTTGATTTACTCAGTATAGTTTTGTATGACAATTCTCTTTCCCTTTAAATTCCCACTAGCAAATGTATTGAGACATCATAGTGACCAATGGGGGCGTAGTCATGTGACTTTGGGAGGTAACGGTTTGGAGGACAAGGGATATTGCCAGCAAGCGGGGGGAGGAACTGGACAGTTGAGAGATACAAGATGGCGCGGGTGGCGACTATCTGTCTCCTGTCGGCGATGTCGTGAATAAATGTGAAGAAAATGCCTGAATTCACTGATCTCATGTATGTTTATTAATCAACGGCATGAACACGCAAATGGTAAGAATCCGCCATTTCCAACAATAGATAGGTAGGTAGGTAGATAGATAGATAGATAGGTAGGTAGGGAGGTAGCAGGGGTGTTAAAAAAATCGATTTAGCAATATATCGCAATCTAACAGCGCGCAATTCTCGAATCGATTCAATATGCGGCCGAATCGATGTTTAAACAATTTTTTTAAATGGAATTATTCAACAAAACGTCTTACTTAGGGTTAGGGTTCAGACGTTAAGCATTGAAGAATGTTATACTAATGGAATATTAATAATATTTAATTTCAATGCTGTTCAAACATGAAACAGTTTGCAACAGATTGTTTGTTAAATACAGTGGCCCACAGTTTAAACCTGAAGTTTCAGATAAATACATTTTCATACAAATCTTACATTGTACATGTACAAGTTTCTAAATTTGAGAAAGAAAAAAAATGGCAATAATCAACTTATAGATCCGTATCTGGATTAATCGGTATCGAATCGAATCGTGACCTATGAATCGTGATACGGATGGAATCGCCAGGTACCAGGCAATTCACACCTCTAGTTGATAGGGCAGGCGACTTACAGTATATATATGGATTGATGGATGATGTTAAGACACCAAGTCTGATGGATGAGTGGATAGATTATATGGAAATATGGATAGATGAAAGGCTGGATGGAGTGAAAGAAGGATGGATAGATGACGAACACCCAATTGATGATCGGACGGAGCTGGACTTGAGGGTAGATGGACAGAACGATAGCTGTTTGAAGAAAGAGATGAAAAGATGGACGGACAGATGAACCAAAGAACAGACAGACAGATCAATTTATTGATAGATTTGATCCCCTAAGGAGAATGATACCCAGCAGTAAAGCGTTCACGGTGCAAAGTCAAAAAAGGTCTTCAGAGAACAGGTCAGCATTTTTCTGGTCACTTGGGAACACTTTTGTCTTCTTTCACGCAACCCTACATTCCTGAAACACTTGGCAGTCAAAGGCCATACCCAAAAAGAATCATGTTGGAATCTCCAGACGGGCAGTATCCAAGATGTTATCCGCAAACCATGTAAGCCACTAGATACTACATTGGTATGCCGTACATCTGCATAGCCTCAAAAAAACATCCCTGGAAAAAATTAAAAGAGCTAAAAATAAAGAGATTAGCTTTGAGCTAATTTATTTTTAAAGCAAATGGTAATTCTTGCTGACAACTCACTGAAAGGTCACACAGCCTTTCTAATTGAGTGTTTCAATGTGGTGTGGTAAAAGCAATTCTGAACACCATGTGGCAGAATTAAAACATAAGCGTTTCATCGACAGGATGGGATGAACATATGCAATAACACGAGCAGGCGGAATGCGCGGAACGGAGTGGGAGTGTTGGCCCGCAGAGAGTGAAAATCAATCTCTTGCTGGTGTCCCTCAAGTATAGCTTTTTACCTTTCAGTCAGCATCTCAGTTTAACCCTGTGGTCACACTTCCTCCCGCATGGTTAGTCTTCTTGGTTTTTGCAGCCAGACTTGCTACACATTCATACATCTGTTTGACATGATATTGGGTTGATGGTTGAACTTTTTTTTTTGCTCTCTAGAGGAATGTTGCAAAACATGTCAAATGCTCCGTTTCCTTCATGACTGTGCTTCAGTTATGTGATGGTGAAAAAACTCTGGCGATGTGAAGCTATGGAAGTCATTAGAAGTTGATACTGAACCTTCATATTCATTCATTTTACAACTAGGGAATACAGATGAGTCTTATATTCTTTATTCTTATATCTTATATTGGTCGATATATGTTTATACAGTACGGAAGTATGAAACTGCCAATGTAGAGTAAATATTTTATTTATACTTGTAAATACGTTTAAGTTAAAAAAAAAGCAATTATTTGTAATTAGTAAAAAAAAGTCAATACCCCGTGGCTTTATGGAAAAAAGATGACGAATGGAAATCATGCACTGCACACATAATAGTAAAACATGAAAATCATAACAAAACAGTGTTTACTTAGTATAATGAAGGCCAAATGCTAAAAAGAAAAAAACATTTTATTTTGCATGCGCAGGTTAATACCCCATGGCACTATGGGAGAAAATGCTATATTTTTAGCATTTATCCTCCAAGCACGTTTAAACATATTTAAATACAGTTGAACGTATTTGCAAGTATGTTTAAGTTAAAAAAAATCTATTATTCATAATTCCTAAAAAGTCACTACCCCGTGGTATTATAGGGAAAAATGATGAATGGAAATCATGCACTGCAGACATAATAAATCATAAAAATTATGACTAAATAATGTTTACTTACCTAAATTTCAAAAGTATTGTTAGAATGTAGGCGAAATGGTAAGAAAAAGAAAAAAAGATTTAGATTTAGATTTTGCTTTCCATATGCAAGTCAATACCCCGTGGCATGATGGGAGAAAATGCTATGTTTTTATTATATAGTCTACAAGTATGTTTAAAGCAACACTAAGGATCTTTCAGTTTATGTTGATTATGGCGGCGCCTTATGGATAAAAGCGGTAATGTTATGCCTAAAGGAAGACCACATTTCCCATGAGGACAAACGCATTGCGTCATTTTTTAGCTCACGCCAGCAAGTGACAGCCGGGCCAATGTTGTTCCTTGTCTGCCTTTTTATCTGGGTAGCTTCCCCTTTTCTTTTTTGTCTCCTTAGACAAAACATTTCAGTTATTTTGCAGCTTCTGCCATGAGAGCAGTAATCATATGTCGACATTCAAATTGACTTCCGTCTTTGTAATGAATCGGGAAAGGGGGAAGCGACGTATGCCATAAAGCAGTCAGCACATTTGTAGTTTTTGGTGTGGCAGTGTTCCTACCATCCTCCTCAAAGTTGTTTACCGCCAGTAAAAATGATACAGACCCGCTTAGGCCATGGCAAAGGTACCATTCAACTAGTTTTAAGTCGATGTTTCATCAGAAGAGATATGAAAATATTTTTATAAAGGTTGAAGAGTTCCTTAGTGCTACTTTAATCGTACATGCATATACATGCCAATGTACTTGCAAATATGTTCAAACGTATTTAAATACTTTTACATATTTGCAATTACATTGAAACGAATGTGTAAGTCAAAAATGTTTACTCCACATTGGCAGTTCCAAGCTTCATAATACAGAGTTCAACATCCTGACGTCTTAAAGTTGACCACTTCCAAATGTAAAAATTAGAGAGATGTGATTGATTACGATAATTTCGCATGCTCATGTGGTGAAAACGCAACGATGCTCAAAATGGTAATCAGAATTGCATCGTAAGCTACCAAAACCTGCCCAGCCCCAAAACCAAGTCCCCTGCTAATATACAAACACAACCACACAGGAACTGAACCCTGCCAGTAGTCCAGATGTGAGGGGGAGTAAGAATGGGAAGGAGGGGAGTAAGAAGCACAAAAAGTCAGGCATTGTGTCCATTTACACGCGCTCGCCCTCAGCTTGAGCTCGGACAACGCCCTTTTTGGAGCGCGTGGGAGAACTCATCAGCAACTATTTGATCTCACACGCATCAATCGACAACACCTCGACCCAAAAAGCCCACTTCGGCAAGCCCCTCAATCGACCGTCTGCTTGAGCTGACGTCTAGACAGACCGACTACTTTGTTTAAATTACAACGCTCTTGACAAATACCAGCTTTCATTTCTGAGTGAAGATTTATCCCCCCAAACATTTCAGTCTTTTCACAGAAGCGAAAGACGCAGCGTTTTGCTGCTGTCTGTAGGGGATATTAATAGTCATCCCAAGGCTATAGTTTGAGGGAAGCCTTCTGAGCGCCGGGCTTTGCCAGTAGTTCTTGATTTACCAACCAAACGTGCAATTATGTGTACACCACACAAATACCAATTTGGGTGTGTAAAGAAACCGGTGGAGGCTTAAAGAGAATGCCAGAGCAGGATGATATACGCAGTCGGAGTATGTGGCTTGATTATTCATTATATAGGATTTGGGGAGGTGGGGGAATAACCCGAAATGCTAAACGACAATGCTACTGTCTGCACGTCTTTGTGTGTGGCGGAGTGCAGCGCTAATAACATAGTGTCGTTTCCACAGTCGCTGTTACTGTAATTCACCCGCTACTTATCATAGCTATGCAGTGCATAACAGTCAAGCTCACTGCGTTTTTCTTTCGGGGGGCTGAGTGAGACGATGCTGATGGAACTTGTGGATTCCGGTTACGGCGGCGTCATAAAGACACAAATAGTGGGAATCTGCAGCGAGCTGAACCCTCAAAAGTTTGTTGGTCTTGTTGCGGTGCTGACTGGGAATCAAATGTCTTCCCGAGTGTGGAAAGGTTGGGGATTTTGTTTTTCAAGTCAAAATGAGTGCCAACTGTGCTTGCCCCCATTATGCCTCATTGATGTGTTCTTTTTCTTTTTTTTTTTCACGAAATGCACCGCACACAAGTGGGGGGGGAAAAAAAAAAGCTGAGCCTCAACAACCAAAACCACTTCCTTACTTTGGTCCTTATACTTTCCACCACAACGCTCGGTGCCTTCCAGCAGACCAGAGGGATATGAATAATCAACCTTGGCTCCGTCTGACAGAAAAGAAGCCTGGTAATGCATAAGTCATACAGTGCTTCCTTTCTCTACAGTTTATTTGGAGGCACAGCTGAACGAGACCAGGGGAACCGGAACTGGTTAAATAGGGGGCGCCAGATGGTCGAATAAACACAATTCCTCAATCGTCGCAAGGTCAGCAATACTAAAATTAGCCTGACCACCTATGCAATTATCAATCTTATTGACGAGTTCAAACACAATGCGCTTTCTTCTAACAAATGCCTTTTATTTATCCAGTTTAATAACAAATTCTGCTCTGCAGATGTGTAAATAAACGGGCATCTGCGTGTCACATGTGACACAAAGAAACTTAAAGAGAAAAAAACTTTGCGCACTTGGGTGATTCAGTTCATTTCTAGTAAATGTATTTATTTGAGTTTATATTTTTGTAGCACAACATCCATTTTAATATACAGTAAAAGTGATATTTCTTTGGCATCTCAAGGATGATTTTTGTGTATATACTCTAGCATACTTTCTCATACTTTCTCATGGTGTGCAGGAAATTCAAATGGGGTGAGCAGTCCGTGTCAGAACAATAGCATCTATGAAATAAAATAATTACAATTAGTACCATATTGTGCAAAAGGAACAGATGTTTATTTGTCTTCAACGGATAATGCACTTTGCGGCAAATTTGGGTCTACATTAGGGATGGCCACTATTTGTGGAAATAATTTATATAAACGTCTCATAATTTGTGTGTCTTTCTGTGCCTATTTTCATATTGGTCAATGAAGCAAGCCCTATGTAGTTTGCCTAGCAACAAGTGTTGACCAGATTTTTTTTAAATTAAATACCAGGAAACTACAAATTAATTTAACTGAAAATCAAATATACAATAAATTATTACCAGGTACCTTTTCAAACAAATTCAATCACTTGTCAATCTGGTGAATGGTGATTGTATTATTACTTTAGCTAATGCTAAATGCTATCTTGGTTGACAGTTCAACAGCGCTAAGCAATCAGGCAATGCACTCACCATTATCCAACCTTTTCTGCTTGGTCCATTTTGCAAAATCTTGTTTATAAAACTGAAAATCAAAAACATGTCTGTAAATAAAAACAAGCAAGTAATGTTGCATGGCAGGAATACAACATTTTTTTGCAGTAGGCTTCATACTTTTCCACAACATTTCACACGGCCCCACATTATAACATTGAAAACGCGCTGCCAGAAATGCTCAGCTTGCTTGGTCTGACTACATTTCCCATGATTCTTAGACATAGAAGCAGGAAGTAGTTCTAGTTCTGGTGTGCCGTAAATGGGAAAGTAATTAAGAAGGAATTCAACAGTTGATTTCCTTTTAATTGGTTTATTGTTTGAATCGCTATGACAACTGTATGATTGACATACACATGGCCCAAACAATTAGCTTGGCAAAATTCGCTCAAATGGGACTATCCCAGTAAAACAAGACTCCGGGAAGTCTGGTCATCCTAGTTAGTAGATACAAAAACAGAGTCATACAAATGATTACAGATTTATTTCAGTAACGTTTGTTCAAGAATAACAAATGAGTGGTCTTCATTCTTCAATTAATAACATTACCATTGGAAGAGATACGGTAAGTTTAAAAACACAACCTCAGACAGTAAAGTAGTTTAACATTTTTGGTTTGTACTGCTAGGTTTGTCACATGACCAAACCCGGAAAATAAGATCATTGATTTCCTGTAAAATATGCTGCAATAACAAGCAGGACAACACATTGATGAAATGATTTTTTGAAGCTGACATTTAAAATAAAATAAAATAAAATAAAGTAAAATATTATTTTTTATTTTATGTGTTGTCCTGCCTGTTATTGTAGCATATTTTACAGGAAATAATAAAATAAAATAAAATAAAAATCTTTATGGGTCTTTTTTCCAAATGTTAAATACAAGTACCGGTATATCATTTATTTATACAGGTAAACATGATCGAAGACTAATCATCATACTTCATAGAAACAAATAAAAATAATATCATATGACTAAACATAATTTGATTTATTTCAGAAGTGTATATCAAACTGGGGCAGCACGGTGGCTGACTGGTTAGCACGTCCGCCTCCCAGTGCTGAGGACGTGAGATCGAGTCCGGGCTTCGGCCTTCCTGGGTGGAGTTTGCATGTTCTCCCCGTGCTTGCGTGGGTTTTCACCGGGTACTCCGGTTTCCTCCCACATTCCAAAGACATGCATGGCAGGTTAATTGAACACTCCAAATTGTCCATAGGTGTGATTGTGAGTATGGTTGTTTGTCTCTGTGTTCTCTGTGATTGGCTGGCAACCAGTTCAGGGTGTACCCTGCCTACTGCCCGAAGCCAGCTGGGATAGGCTCCAGCACCCCCGCGACCCTTGTGAGGAAAAGCGGTCAAGAAAATGGATGGATGGATGGATATCAAACTGGTAGCCTTTCGCAATTTATATGTCAAGAAGCTCTCAGCTTCAAACAGGCGGTTGTAGAGGTTTAAGGTTCCCACGGGTGCCATGTCACGGCTTTTGCACATTTTTCCGAATGCAGAAGCAGGTTGCACATATGCCAAATTGATTGGTGAACCGCCATTATTTTGCATTACCACTCGTGGTATCACTGATCACAATTTAAAAAGTAAAAAGCAGCTAAACAAAGTTCTTTCCAGGTCAAATGACATTCCGATAAATGAATACTACAGAAAGATAACAACAGTACAGTAGTTGTTTCAAGGAATTACTCAACAAGGTGGGGCCAATTAAATTTGCTATGTGCTTTATTTGAAGTCAAAAAGCACAAGCCATGAGCTGCAAGATGGCGAGTGATGTTTACGCAAAACTGAGGTAAAACCTGCCTGTGCTGGAAGGGAATGTGTTGTATTTTAGCCTTAAGTGTATAATCACAGGGTTTGGTTCAACGCACTCTCCCATTTAGCTGTGTTTCTGTCTGTTGTTGATTACCGTCTATATGTTCATACATGAGTAACCCACTCTGACTCATAAAGCCACCGCACAATGAATTCATTCTGATTTAATAATCATAAACTAAAGTAAATTATTGACTGGTAACATACAGGTGAGTCACATTTTGGTTTCTGTCATAATTTCATGGGCATTACTGTACATTAAATAATGAAACAAAAAAACAGATATAAATAAATAATAATGAATTTATTATCCAATTGAATTTTGCAGTTTTTAGCCATACAGTTTCAGATTATTATTATTATTTTCAGTATTGCATACATTACATATCATCACTGCTATGTGAAAATGTCCTATTGACACCCCCATTTTTTTATTTTTACGTTTTTGGGATGAAACCGTTTGCAAACATCCCAAAAACGTTTTTTATTAAAGGTTTTTCACGTAATTTTCAAATTGGTTTAGCCTTCTTTTTTTTCTTTTTTTTTTTAAATAGAAGTGTCCACACTATATCCACTATAGTGTAAACACAAACAATTTATGGGTAATGTAGCAGATGTCTAATGTTTGAAGTGTGATGAAAAAGACCTTGAGAAGGAGATAAGAGCACTGACATTGCTGAGTTTGAAGTCACATTCACACACTACTGGACTGTGGGATGAAGGGAATGAAGCTTTTTGTTCTCCTTGCTCTCTGTGGAAGTGCAGGTATAGTAAAAATAAATGACAAAATATAGCAAAAGCGTATGTTATAAAAATTGGGGTTGAGTAAGATTAATTTGATCAGTGAATTTGATTTTATTTGTCAGGGTGATTTAAAAAATATATATATATATTATATTTATTTTAGCAAATTTAGGACACTGCTTATACTAACAACACGGCAGTTAGGCTTGTTTATCAAAGCAGAGTGGTCGCAATATTAAGCAACTTTTCTGACTCCTCTGGCTACTTTTATTCTCAGACAGCATGAGTAGAATAATTTTTGCAAAGTTTTCTGTATAACAAGAAAGGAGGGTGGAGGGCAGTCATAAAGTTTATCACACTGAACTGTGCCAAAGAAATGGTGCCCATTTGTACGTTGCAAAAGCTATGATTTATCGACAGAAGTCATTTCTGGATTCAGCAAATCTGGCAGTAATCAGGCCTGGGTGTGGCCAGTAAAAGTGAACTCTGTTTAATGACTTTTACACATAGGCCCAGATGGGTTGGATTTTTTTTCTGGTAATCCATTCTGAGATTGCATTTTGCATTTGCTTGTGTTGAGGTATTAAAATGAGGAATCCGAAAATGTAACTGCCATTGACGGCTATAGACGTCAAAAATTCATTTGAACAATTTCTATTAGTTTTACAATTTTTCCCCCACTTTAGTTAACAAGGGTATGAAAACCTAGAAAAAATGTATTGTACATATAGAACAGATATAAAATTTGTGATTAATCTTGAGTTTAAAAAAAAAAGAAAAGATTACTAAAAATTAGGAGTGTCAGACGATTAAATTTTTTAATTGTAATTATTCGCATGACTCCAATAGTTAATCACAAATTTGATATCTGTTCTAAACGTACAATACATTTTTTTCTAGGTTTTCATACTCTTGTTAACAAAAGTGGAAAAAAAGTGAAACTAATAGAAATAGTTCAAATGAATTTTTGACGTCTATAGCCGTCAATGGCAGTGAATGAGTTAACAAACGGCAGAGGGCAGATGTAGCCTTTCATTTCAGTGTTTCCAAACCTTTAATGAGCCATTTGAAAAAATGCCACAGCACACCACCAAACTTCAAGGGAAGGGTCAGCTATTCAAGCAGCGTCCATCTGGTGGGGCTGCAGGTGCGCGCCACAGTAAGACCTCAAACAGACTAAACAGGTCTTCCTGGCTTTGAATTTGGAGCCAAGTCATTGGTTGCATGGTACCTCATCTCATTCAATTTCTGTGAAACCGGTGTTGACATTTTGCGTGAGTCCTTTGGTGAACTTAATGTTGCACAGCAGGCACAGCCATTTTTGCTCCTCCGGTGCATGCTGATGCACGCCTGGCAGAAGTTGTGGCCACGTGGTGTTGAAATCGGCTCTGTGAACAGGAACTGCTCTTCACGTGGAAAAAGAAAGCCATTTATCAATATCTGAAAACACGTGGTAAGAAAGTGTCTGTCATACAACATAGGAACTGCATAGCAACTGACAACTTCATCAACAAAAGGGCCAAAGCAACTGTATAGCAACTGACAACATCATCACCACATCAAAAAGGACAAATAAGGACCATAAGAACACAATGACCCCATGACCCAACCCAAAACAGTCATAACGCTATTTGGAGTCAATCGAGGGCACTAGAAATGGCGGCAAGGGTGTGATTGCCATTTGACATGTTTGAATGTGATTGGTTAATTCTGAACATAGACACATCCCAGTTTAACTCATTTGCTCCCCAAAACGTATAAATATGTTCTATTTTAAATATTACCATGCTCCCAAAGACTGGTGGACCACGGACTGCTCCCGAGTCGATCACAAGGGGTGTAGGAGGAATGGCGTTTTGTTTTTTTGCGAGCGTGTTATTGCTATACTGTATATTAAAAGAGTAGTTTATTTTTAAGGAGAAATAGTTCCGTTTTTTTTTTTTTACATACCTCACTTCCTACATGTTATGAGGGAACATTAATGGATGAGGGATGGTGGACCCAAATGCCGGGAAACAGGAATCAAGTGCAATGCGTGGCACTTTTATTAACCATAGTGAGAAAGGTGAGCAGACAATCTTGACTGGGCGGCACGCGAGTGGACTGGTCGCCATGACTGGACATGACGTTAGTAGACTGGTCCGCCTAGACTCGAACGAGCGTGACGTGACAGGACCTGATTTGCCTTGACTTGCTGTGGAGTGAGTTGACTTGGTTGGTGCTATTTGGCTTCTTGGCTGTAACGATGACGACTTGGCTAGCTGTGACGATGACGACTTGGCTAGCTGTGACGATGACGACTTGGCTGTGGCGATGACTTGGTGGTGACAATGGCTTCTTGGCGGTGACAATGGCTACCCAGCTGTGATGAAGACGACTTGGCTGTGATGAAGACGACTTGGCTGTGATGAAGACGACTTGGCTGTGATGAAGACTTGACGCACAAACTTCCACACATAACATAGTCAATGCAACCACACCGACTGGATAAACACAACAGACTAAGGCCTTGTCCACACGAAAGCCAGTTTCAATGTATCCTCACAAGTTTCTTATCGTTGAGGCCGTTCGTCCACACAATGACGCGGTTTCGGAGCTTGAAATCAATCACTTTTGAAACTGAGCTGTGGAGTGGAAAGATTTCAATAAGCGCCCCGTACGCATCCGTCTGGACACCATATGTAAGATACTCCTCCAGTGATGAAGTAATGGTCGCAGCTCGATGACGACGCATTGTCGCAGATTGATGATGTATGCGCCAAGTCTCGCGTGACTGCGCGCGAACCGTCAGTCTGTCAACAACAATGGCGGATAGCCGTGTCGTAGTCGTTTTGCGCAGCCGCCTTAGCTTGCTTATGCAGCAAAATATTTTGTTTTTTTATTCCCACGTTCAACAAGCGGTGTTGTACTTGAATCACCGCCATTGTCACTTCTCCTGTGTTCGTCTTTTTCATGTTGTTTTGATACATGCAAAGCCATGTTTGTTCTGTAGATTGCAATAAAGTTAGGGAAAAAAAGTGTTCGTCTTCTTCGCCGATTCGTCTTCTACGCTTTCCGTTAACTCCCTGTGGCTGCGCTACAGCGCCACTCCAAACCTCTGCGTCTTCTTTTGGACACACATGCTTCTGTGTGTACGAGATTTGTTTGAAGAACGAAGCTGGCTTTGCTTCCGTCTGGACGGGGCCTGAATACGGCAACACTAATAAGACACACCTGGGGAAGAGAAGACGCACACAGGTGGACATAGTTAGACATAACGAGACAAGGGAAGAAACCAGGAACACAAGACAAAAAACACCAACCACAGACAAAAACAATAAGAACACCCAAAACAAACAAAATCCTAACCCCCACAGAACCGAAACATGACACTCCATCTTTGAACAAAGTCCTGAGTGGTTCAGCAGCCCAAAATTTTAGCTTACTGGTAGCGCTCAGCGCTCCCAAACAGACATCAAAAGAGAGTTATGTTTTTTTGTTTAATTTTTACCAATATAAATGAGGTATATGTTAAAATAGTTTAAATGTATGGCATCTTTGAATAAACTTTGAGTATCATTTAAATATGTTGAGGTCGGACCAAGTGTCCTTTTTTGGAAATCAAAATATGGTCACCCTAACTGATGGATTTACTGTGATGGATTGTCAATTTTAAGTTGCGGCTGCCCTGAGGGATGACGACAGAATAGTTGGCGGGTACGAGTGTCCCAGAAACTCAGTGCCCTACCAAGTGTCTCTCTTCACGGGATACAACTTCTGTGGAGGGGTTCTCCTGTCTCCAGAATGGGTGCTCTCTGCTGCCCACTGCAGACCAAAGTGAGAAAGATCATCATCCTCCTTTTGAAAACATTAAACGTTTTGTTTAAACTTACAACTCCTTATCTAGATCCGATGTAGAGGTACGGCTGGGGGAGCATGACATCTGGGAGGCCGAGGGCCCTGAACAGCACATCATGTCTGCGAAATTCATTCGCCACCCCGAGTACAACCCCCGCACGCAGGATAGCGACATCATGCTCATCAAGCTGAGTCGACCCGCCTCTCTGACCAGCCACGTGCGCCCGGCGACGCTCCCTTCCAAATGTGCCACTGATGGGACCATGTGCCATGTCTCTGGTTGGGGGAGCATCCGCCCCAGTGATGAAGGCTGTGAGTCACGTGACTAAAGTCATGCAAGTACTGTAATTGGTTCTGGCGGGGGCGGGGGACTGGGATGCCTCTGAAGTCTTAGAAAAATGTTGTTTGTATGTGTGAGGCATCATGCAAGACGTCACAAACTTGTGGGATTTTTAAAAAATTATATTTGTAAATAACTGTTTAGTTGAGAAATGGAGTATATCATAGGAGAAATTATTAATACACTACAGTGTTCCTTTGCTACTTCATGATTCATCTACACAACTTTTTTTTTTTAAAGCAACCGTTTTTTTCAAATGGGATTTTGCTGTATACTTATTGATTGTGATGCCTTTACACGCGAGAAAGCCTATGGGAGGATAAAATTTTATTTTACAAAAATGTTTTTTTCTCTGTATCACATATTTTTATCTAGAACGTGTGGGTTTTGAATAGGGCTGTCGCTATTGAATATTTTTTGAATCTGTAATTCTATTGATTAGTTGAATAAGCAGATAAAAGTTCATTTTGTGTTTTAAGTAAAACAAAACAATTATGCCCAGAGTAGTGTTTATTAAACCACTATTTGTTGATTATTTCTTATCGTTGACTAACCAGCAAAATTAAACAATATCACGTGAGAGAGATTGATCTAGTACTCGTCAACCTTTTTGAGTTACAAAAGTAAAATAAAAAAAATATGTTTTCAAATGTATTATTTTAATTAAACAAAAATGAAAATCAATCTGCTGTCATAAAGGACTACAAAAATCACAGAATAATTACTATTGAGAGGGTAAAATCAGAGGATTTGGAGTTAATCAATGGCTCGAACCTATATTATAGTAGTTGTCAATTATGTTGACAATCGATTAGTTGTCAATTAATATTGACACCTCTAATCTGGAACAAGCTCTGAACAGGGCTTCAATGTAATATGACAGTCGCGATAATTGAAAAGCACATTGGCCTTTAGTAAGGGTCCATCTTCTCACTTAATTTGTCAGATGACGAGTCATTTTATTTTATTTTTATTTGTTTCACTCTATTTTATGTTTCACGTTGTTTTTATTTCAACTATCAATCTATCTAAGCACTTTGTATTCAGCCGCTGTTGTTTTTAAAGCGCTTTATAAATAAAGTTGAGTTTGCTACTGCATCATCATACTGTAAAATCCTAATTACATCATGTGCACACTAAATCGACAAAAAAAACTCTGTCTTCCATTTTGTTTAGCAAGGTTTCCCCATACGTTGCAGTGCGTGGATGTCCCTCTCCTGAGTGATGATGCATGCTTTAATGTATATCCTTTCCAAATCACTGATAACATGATCTGCGCTGGCTACCTGGAGGGAGGTAAAGACTCCTGTCAGGTAATTTGGAGATGTCGCCAAACGGTGTGTTTCCGAGTCTCAAATTTGCCATAATTTGTCTCCTTTATTCACAGGGTGATTCCGGGGGTCCAATGACATGTGACGGCGTGCTCCAAGGAGTTGTGTCGTGGGGGAAAGGCTGCGCTCTGAGAAACAAGCCCGGAGTGTACACTAAAGTGTGCAATTACGTCACGTGGATCAAGAAGACAATGATGACAGGCTAGACTTAGAAGACTGATGTGAGAACATTGTGAAATGACCTTGTGGTCTATCAGTGTGGCACCAGGCTAAAAATAAATTACGTGAGAACATGTGCATTTCTATTACTTTTCCCACACTAGCACAGACCGTGTGAACTATTTTTCTTTTAATTATTTTTCAAAACGTTAATGGTTTCAATCAAACTTCACTGACAGGTGTTTTGGTCACGTCCAAAGGGTTTCATTATGCCAGTGCCACAATTTATAATGTTGGTAAGCATTACTCTGACTTAAGTGGCAATCCTCAAGCTTTTCCAAATTATTTAACAGCACCGCAAACTGTGTTTTTATAAAATGGCTACAAACTGGTCATGTACAAAAATCCTGAGCAGAACACAAATGCACTAACATGACATTTACCGTCAAGACAACAGTAAATCACTAGAGCAAAAAATACTGCAACACTGCATCATGCGGCTTTCAAATGGCAAAGCATGCACACATGACTTTCTCCATAATCACTGAATGGAGAGTGAAGTTCCAAATGTAGTATTTAGCAGGCTTTGCTCTGCACTAAAATGCAATTAGAAGGTCATGTTTTAGTGGTTGTGTGTGAACTTAAATGTAGGGGAAACAAACAAAAAATGTTGTCGTTGGTTATTTACAGTACGTGGAACTTTTAAGTCTTGAGCCAGTGACGAAGTGTTTGTATATGAGCTTTGTGGATGCCATATATGGCACGATATTGGAATCTGAAATATTTCAGCTTTTATTTTAAAACCTTGGGGATAGATTTACCTTTCAACAGCCTGCCAAAAGGATAGTTGTTAATGTCACCAAAGTAAGCAATTTACTGTATTCCTTCCTAACCATTGTAACGTCTGAGTCACTTAATTGGCCCAAAAATGATATTTTATTACAACAAATAATGTATCGTTGTAATTAACAGGTATCTAATTATCTATGCAAGCGACGAATAGTGACAGGTAGAAAAATGCCACACGCTCTTCCACTAGATGGCCGAAGGTACAATTGGCATGCGTACACGTCTTTTGGAAGTCACATAACAGAATATAGTTGTGCCACTTCGAGGGGACAATGTACGATTGAGTGTTTGATTCACTCTGGGGGAGAGGAAGTTGCTAAATTTGGCAAGAAAACTGCTAGGTTGGCATCAATCACTACATTAGAGAGTGTTTAATAAGTTACTTCCTGCGTTTCTTCAAAATAAAAAGAAGAAGCGCGAACTGTAATCCAACTATCGAGCCGCTTTTGAGGTTAGACTCGTATTTTGAAAGAGTGCCTACCGGAAACACTTTACCAGCAAACATGGCGGCGGCGAGGAGTAGCTGCTGGAAGGCTCCTGAGGTTTTCAAACACCACGAACAACGGAAAGTGTGCATTTCTCGACCTAAATATCGAGACGGGAGGAAAGCTAGGGCCGTAAAGGTAATCTACGAAGTCCTGTCATCTCATATAAAGTCGACAATTGAATGTTACGGCTCGCTTCGAGGGCCTGTGTGACGCTAACGAATGTAAACAAACCTCTTCGAAGTGGGAACAGTTGTGTCTTTTTCTCTGCTTGTCAGGTGTACACCATCAATTTGGAGTCGTGTTACGTGATGATCCAAGGGGTCCCCGCCATTGGAGTTATGACAGAGCTCATCCAGCTGTGTGCTTTGTATGGAGTCGTGCAAGAGTACAGACCTTTGGACGAGTACCCCGCCGAGGAGTTCACCGAGGTTTACCTAGTCAAGTTCCAGAAGCTCACGAGTGCCAGGTTCATACTACTGTTGCTAACAATAATGCACAGGGGTGGTAAAACTTAGTACTTACGCTCAGTATTTTGGAAGTGCAGTACAGATGTTTGAGTGAGAAAAAAAAGAAGCAGAATTCAACTATGTTCAAGTAAAATTAAAATAACACAAAATTGCTTTCTGTTGTAGTATAACTCGAATAGCGCTCGTGCTGAGAAAAAAATAGATGATGATGCATGTTGTTTTAAAATCAAGAGAGTTAGCTAGTGTTGACTTGATAGTTATGCTGTCAAAATAACATATACCCATATATTTGCAACAATAACAAAAGTAAAGCAAAAATAACTAATGATAAAGACTGAGAAAAATCCACCTTACTTTTGTTCTTTCAGCTAAGATTGCAAATTTTTTTGATTGCCAGAAGCTGTTTTTTAGGCCGGCACAAGACAACAGATTTTACAGAAATCTTTCTGTTAGACTGCAACATTAAAAAAATATCTTGAGTACTCAAGGCCATGGATGGGGAACAATGGAACATCTGTTATTACAGTTTTTTTCCTAGCTTTTAAGACCCCAAGATCTCAGTCAAGAGCTCAACCACAGCTGACTTTAGTGCTTTCCGCATGCACCTTTTTTACGTCGTGCCGTCATCTATTGAATTCGAAGATAGTATGGAGCCTATTTTGACAGTAAGAAGTAGAGAGTACTGATTATGTTTTAAAATGTAGGGCGTAAAAGTAAAAAAAAAAAAAGTAGTCAGAAAAATAAATACTCAAGTAATGGTCAAATACCTGAAAAATCTAAGCGCAGTAACAAAGTATTTTTCCTTCATTACACTTCTCTTTATCGCATCACAATATGGATCTCATCTGAACATCAAGTCTTCTGTGAATTGTCTTTTTCAGAGCTGCAAAACGACACATGGATGAGAAGAGTTTCTATGGCGGCGTGCTGCATGTTTGTTACGTCCCTGAATATGAGACTGTGGAGGACACCAGGAAGAAGCTGCAGGACCGAAGGAGATACGTAATAAGGATGGCACAGAACAGAGGTACATTCCTACTTCGAGTATTTGGGCTACACTAAAAAGAAACAACAGCTATAAATCAAGAAGAAGAAGAAAAAAAAAGTCGATTTTATTTGAGTTACCGTAACCTTTAAAAAAAAAAATCTAATTAAAGTTGTAATAGAATGAAATTTACTAAAAAGAAGATATATAATAATATAAAATGAAAAGGCTAAGTATTATTAGAAGGAAGTTATAATAATATAAGAATGAAGGTAAAACATTGTAATAAAAAGTTCTACATTTTTATAAAGTATAATTATAATACTACCAGAATAATGGGGTCTTAATGGCAGTTTTAAAAAAAATAAAGTTTCAAAATGGTGATAAAGTAGTAATATTACCTACAACAGCAAAAAATGATGAGAATAACATTTATAGGAACTATAACTGGAATGGTCATTTAAAACAATTCTTTATGATAAAGTCCATTCATTACAACAACAACAAAATATTTTAAGAAAATACAATTTCAACATTACAATAAAATATTGTAATACTGCAAAAAAGATTCCCGTAATGTGAGAACAAAGAACAAAGTTGTAAAAATGCTAATATTTATCCACTACAAATATAATACAATGAACCAGGAAAAATACTGTAAATCGGTCTTGTATTTTCCCAATGTATGTCTATATTTTTAATTTTGTATTCCTCGAACGAAAGCCCGAGAGAGGGAGCAGGAAGAGGCAGTGAACGAAGAGCCCACGCCAGCGGAACCCACACCAGCCATCATCCCCACTCACTGTGAAACGAGTGGCTGTGACAATGAAGGAGGAAGTTGGAACGTGGACTATCACCATCATTCATCCTTTCCTCCACTGCCGCTACCTCCTCAGGAACATCACAACTCCACACACAAAATCCACCACCAGACTGTACCAGCAGAGGACAAAATGGGGACATTGCACAACGCCATCGTTCACTCGAAAGAAGAGGCGGCCGCATCAAACCCAAGCCACTGCCAAAAACACTCTCATGATTCTAGAGGTGCACGAGTTACACTGACCTCGAATCAGCCGTCTGCGGTCACGTTTGTACCGAGGACAACACATTTGGAGAGCAGAAAACGCAAGATGGAAGAGCTTGCGTCACACTCGCCGGCTGAGGTCATCGGAAAAAATGAGCCACTCATTGGGCCGAAACTAGAGGACGCTCCTAAAGTGGACATGGACGACGAGTCGCTGAACACAACTGTCAACCTGATCAGGAACACAATGAAACAGGTAGCATGTCTTCAAGCAAATTCCTTTGCAATGAATGAAAGTTCCTAATTTTTTTATGATTTTTTTTGCTTTAGGTGAAATCTGTTCCTGAACTGAAAAAGATAAAACCACGTCGGCGAATTTGATCTTTTCACTGCTCATATTCTCATCACAAATATTAATAAAGCAAATCCAATTGTTTCTTTGAACATTTTTTTTTTCATTTTTTGACACATTTTTCATGTGCTCGTCCTTTCTGTGAATTTTCTCCGGATACTCCTGCATCCTCCCACCCCCAAAACTCTGCATGTTTGCTTAATTAAAGGCTCTAAATTGTCCCTATGATTGTGAGTGGGCATGGTTATGTGCCTTGGCTGGCGATCAGCGAGCGTACGCTCTCTCTTCAACTGGGATCAACTCCAGCTCACCTAAACAGGACAAGCACTATAGAAAATGGATGGTTGTTGAATATTTGTATGACAGAATCATCCGTGCATCTGACTCTGAAATACACGCTGCTCAAAAGTCTCAATCCTCTGTAAAAAGAGAAAACAAGATTTATTTAATAAGTGTTAGAAGGTTTTTGTTGTGAAATGCTTGGCATCTGATTTAACTCACCGTGGTGTTGGGGAGACAGGTTCCAAAAGCCTCGAGCATGTAGTTCGCCTGTTTCACTGACTTTGTAAAATCGTCTAAAGACAGCCTGTCGTCGTGGTCGTGATCCTGAGAATGGACACAATATAAATAAAGTACAGTTGAAATTTTATTTAAAAGATCTTTTTTTTCCTCCTTAGGTTTTTGATCAGATTAATGTTAACTGTTTAAAAAAAAATCAATTAAATTCACATTTTTATTTCACTCTTTAAAAAAAAATTGAAAAAAGGGGGACAGAAAAAAAGAAAGAAAGTAAAACTTGTAATGTCTTCCCCTGATCAACACAAAAAATGATCAACACAAAATGAATGGCAGCAAACTGCCGAGACGTTTTCAACATAATTTTTCAAATTAATTCAAAAGCAGGTTTTCATGATATATATGTCTAGTATTTGTGCTTTTAGAGATAAAAAAATATATACAGATAGACTGAGATGATTTGGCTTTACAATCCAGATTGTTCCACAAACTGTCACCTAGAAGTGAAAGACATCGTTGTTTTTGTTGTGTTCCATTTTTAAAAAAAAAACATAAAAACATACAAAAGCCGTAGGGAAATAGCAAATAACAGTAAATAGCTTCCCAGAAAACCGTCAAATGTCCAGCTGTTCAACATTTCAGTTCTTTTTTGCCAAACCTGCTGTTCTCCAATATACCCACCATCCTCTTGAGTGTGATCTCCACCAGGTCTTTGATGCCATCATAAGGGTCCTCCTCCCCAGGTAGTCTGAGGCTATACCTTAACATTTGTAACATTTCCTCCCTGGTGATGTACTTGTCAGCGTTCAAGTCGTACACGTGAAAGCAGTCTACAGAAACGGGGACGTCTTAGTTGGAGCATTCTTTTTGTTGTATGCTTTCCGACTTACATTTTATTCTTTCGTCCAAGGTGCCACGAAGAAGAATTGAGAGCCCCTCGAGCCATTCTTTCAAGCTGACAAATCCGTCATTGTCTTTGTCAAATGTGCGGAACACTGCAGGACAAGAGACAGTAACATCGAGAATAAGGTTACACTCTAAAAGCATTTGGGTCAGAAATAACCCAAATTGGGTCAAGAAAGGACAGACCCAACTTATTGAGTTATTTAACCCAAAATGTTGGGACAACCGAATAACCCACAAACAACTGTTTTGTGCATTATCCAACTTTTTGGGGGCTAATTTTATAACCCAATTCAATTGTGTCAAAAATCAACCGACCCAATTTTTTAGTTATTTAACACAAAAACGTTATTCCTTAGACCCGACTTTTAGGTTAATTGTGGTAAAAAAAAAATGAACCGATCCAACTTTTTGGTTTAATCGTGGTAAAAAATTAACCGATCCAACTTTTTGGGTTAATTGTGGTCAAAAATTAACCGAGCCAACTTTTCGAGTTATTCAACCCAAAATGTTGGGTCAAATTAAATTAATAACCCATAAAGCAACCCAATTACACTGTATGTTGTGTGTATTTTATTTATTTTTTGTGGGTTAATCATTTCGCTCAACTTTTTGGGTCAATTGTTGAGTCAGTCCCTTTTTGATCTAATTGGGCATATTTATGAGCCAACTATTTTTAGAGTACATTCTTAAAACTGCTGGGTCCCAAAAACAACCCAATTTGGGTCAAAATTTCGATGACCTGTTAACTTGGGTCACTTTGACCCAACTTTCTGAATTGTTTTGTATAAAATAACCCCGTTTAAAGTTGGGTTCCAATTTGGATTACCCAATATGTTGAGTCAGTCCCTTTTTGAACTAATTGGGCATATTCATGAGCCAACTGTTTTTAGTTTACATTCTTAAAACTGCTAGGTCCCAAGAACAACCCAATTTGGGTCAAAATTTCGATGACCTGTTAACTTGGGTCACTTTCACCCAACTTTCTGAATTATTTTGTATAAAACAACCCAGTTTAAAGTTGGGTGAAATTGACCCAAGTTAGTGGGTGGGTCCAATATTTGACCCAACTGTTTTTAAAGTGTACAATGTATTCAGTATACTCCAACAAGGTTAAGAAGCACTGAGCTAGAGAAAGTGTTGCTTACCTCCATCCATGATGGTGTCGTTAGTGAGTCCGAAGGTGTTGTGCAGAAAGCTTCTGACCTTCCATCTGTCCAAGCCGCCGACTGACCTTGCAGGACTCGCCGACTCTAATAACGTATGAAACTCTCTGATGAGGCACTCCACCTCTCTTTTATTGACTATGGGCCAATTTGGAAAAAGCAAAACCCGAACAAATGAGCCTAGTTGTGGTGTGCGCTGAAACGCGTTAAGTCAAAAGTTGCGCAATGTTCAAACACTCATCCTATATAAAATCATAAGAAAAACAAAAATAAAATACTTACAGTGGGCCACTTGCTTCCAAATGCTTTCCGCGAGGTTTTGTACCAACCTTTTGGATATTTTAGATCTTACAGGCAACATTTTGGTCGCTGGTGGTGGCAGGGCGCAGTCTGAAGTTGACGTGTTGTCGCCATAGCAACCGTGCAGCTCTGCCTGGCGCTCCACTGGAGACTGAGAGGGCGCGTTCACACAATTCACGAGAACGCGACTATTGCCTCGTTTCTTTCCTGCTTCCTAATAACGACATTGTTTATCAGGGTTCTGCACAATCTACATCAGGGACTGGGCAAAGTACGGTCTGCCCCGTTGGTCCGACGATTACATGGCGCTACAGGCCTATCCTGTAATAGTCGTTGCATTAAATTAGTTTCCCTTAACATTGTAGAGAAACAATAAAAATAAAAATTATATATATATATATATATATATATATATATATATATAATTTTTATTTTTATTTATTTATTTTTTATTTTTTATTTATAAGGTTAAAAAAAAGGTAAATTATAGTACAGTATAAAGTTACAACAGTACAGTAGAATTACAGTAGAACACACTACAGTATACATATTGATTTAAAACGTTTTTTTTGTTTTTTTTTAGGAAATCAAACGATGTGTATTGCTCAGTGTCACTCATGTCATGGGTGAGCTGCAGCATTTACTGTGAGGGATACACCCTGGATTGGTCACCAGCTAATCCCAGCCAAAGAGCCCCCCCTCCCCCCCAAAAGAAAAATACTGAAGGTAGTAAACTAAACATTCCCATTGAATAGTCATTGAAGAAATGCTGTCATCTACTTGCAACTTGACTTTAATAAAAACGTCATTCTCCAACATCATCATCTGTAAAATCCATTTGAGCACATAAACAGATTTCATAGAGAAAGGTCAGAGTAATAACACATCCAGTTGACCTCCTCTCGTATACTCATGGACTGGCCCAGCTGCTTCACATGACATCAGCTGCCTGGTGGCTTTCTATTTGTGCCTGCCATGGAGTGCGCACTGCATGTGCTGATGGCTCAAGCAGCTCGTGCGGTTAAGGAAGGGTGTGGACCTTCATGAGTGGTCAACAGATTGGCTTGTAAAAAGAAACAAAAAGGAAACAACAAAAAATCTTTAGGGCTGGGGTGGGGAAGGGAATTTTTTATAAGTCCTCTGATGGCCATTGTAAAAATATGAATAATATGCTGCAGTGAGGCAGCATAGTGGTTAGATGGCACATCTGTTTCACAGTAGAGAGGTCCTAGGTTCGAATCTTCGCTTAGGCCTTCTTGTATGGCGTTTGCTTGTTGTCCACATGCTTGCATGCCAGGTACTTTGGCTTCCTTCCAAGTCTCATAAAGCATGCATGTGAACTATATGGGTGACAACATGGCACTCTAAAGCGGCCACGCCAGCCGAAATGTAAGATAACATTAATTTGTCCCACAGTAGGGAAATTTGCAACACTTTTCCTACAGTTTAAAACAGTTTCCAGGTGTCCTGATAGCAAGTCTGTGGCATAGTTTTGTCAAAATACCCCAACGCAGCCTTCATCCCGCTGGGCTAACGACAACTGGCTTTTGTTACAATGATGACCAGGGGGCGGAGCCTGATTTGTCAGCTTCATGGGCTGTCTCTCGGCATCTCGCCAGCAAGTGTGTGCGCAACAGCGACAGTGTGCAACAGTCTTTAGCTAAAAGATGTTAGCTCGTTGCTTCAACTAGAAAAAAACAATTTTTTTTTAGAAGTACATATATAACACAAGATTTACTTGTTTATGTCACACTTCAGAGACACAACTTTTTGTCTACAAACAATTAAAATGTTGACTGGTTACATAAAGATTTTTTTTCTGGCTCCAAGGCAGTTAAATGTGATGTCTTTTCTTTTCTTGTGACAGTTTAATTCAATTAAGAACAGAAAATGGCTTAAAAGGGGCGCAAATCCCCCCTCAAAATAAAAAAAACATATTTTTAAATAATAATAATAATAATAATAATTCACCACGTACGTAGGAACGTATCACCAGCGAAAATGAGCTGAATTGGACAAAATAAATTTACATATTGTTTTATACACAGCTGATCTATTACAATAATTTAATGAGAGAGAGAAATGTTAGGGTATGCTGATGATGCAATTGCTGAAGCTGATTTTCTCAGAGAATGTAGAAGCCACAAAAAAAAAAAAAAGGAGAAACGACAGCTTCAATATTGAACTCCAGAGTGAAGACGAACCTTTGATCGTATGACGTCACGCACGAACGGGGTCAAACTAGCCAGTGAGCTGACACATTTTTCGTCATTCACGTAAATACAGTATCGAGTTTTCTGCGTCTTTTTCAAGGCCTTTTCATCGCGTTTTTACCAAAGTAATCTTTAGAATTTTATTATTAGTACTTGTACTCTTTTAAAAGCTTTTAGGGTGACTTTTTTCGTGTCCCATACATCAGTTGAAACACTGACATTGACTAGATTTTAGTTACATCAAGTATTCTTTTGTGGACAGTGTGTCATTATTGCCACCTCTGGCGAAAGGGAAAGAAGAAAAAAAAGATTGACGTTTCATTTTGGCAATGTGAGCAAATGGCCAGCAGAGGGCGACATCCAATTTTGGATAGGAAAACAGTGCACTAGGTGTGTTAACTTTAAAGGTTGATGTGATTGAAATGCCTTGAAAAGGAATGTATGAATGAAAATCAAACTTCAAAGGGGCTGAATTTTGATTTTGATTTTTTTTTTTTTTTATTACAGGCTTGCCACATAATGTCTGAGGAGGGGGAGGGGAAGGGAGGGAGCGGAGGGAGGATAGTGGGGCTGAAGGTCCTGCCAGGTTGGCTGGGAACGTTCAAGAGACAAAAAGACCTGTAACAACCGTTCCAACACCAGAGAGTTTTTTTTTGTGTGTGTGTGTGTGTGTGTGTGTGGAATAAGGGAAGGGCCGACATTATGGTGATGCTTGAGTAGAAAAAAAAGAAACAAGAAAAAAAACTCAGGACAACAAAGAAGTGTGTAGGGCGCGCTCTTGCAGCCAAGGGGACCACCGCCTTGCACAGTCGCACTGACGCACGGCTGACTCAGCGGGGGCGCCGCTAGATCATCACTCACTCGCAGGCCGGCGCGCACATGGCTCTCGGAATCCAAGTCGGGAGCTTATAAAGTCAAAGGCTTCACAACAGCTCAGCACACAAGGAGCAACGCGAGCGTGGATGCGTCGCGAGCGCAACGCCAGGTACTGTTCGATCCCGATGGATCGCTTCACATTTGATGCGATTTTCATTTTAGGATTTTTGAACCATTTCAGAAATCAGCTAGATTTTAATTTTTGAATAGAATTGCACTTTAAATTAATAAAATTATTATTATTATTTAGGGCTGCTCGATTATGGGAAAAATAATAATCATAATGATTATTTTGGTAATAATTGAAATCACAATTATTTGTATTTTATTTACGTTTTTTTTTGATACAAAACAAGAAAATGTTTAAACATTTAAAAAATATTAAGACAAATTTGAAGCTACAATTATGCAAGTTCCTTTTGGAGCAAACAAGATTGGTTACTCAAAATACCAATTTTATGCCAATTTTATAATTGTAGAGTGTAATAATTGAAAATGTAATTGGATTTCAATTAATTGCCCAGCCCTATTATTATTATTATTCCAAAGTTTCATTTCAGGTAAATATCTCTTGAGTGATACTATAGTATATTATCACATATACTTCTACTTGAAATCAACTTCTATATTAGACAACATTGCATTTTTAGTCCTCTGTTCATGCATAATTACTTTGTTGTACAAGCAGTCATATTTGAATTAGCGTCCAATTGGAGTTGTTGTTTTTTTATATATATATAGTAAATACAGCCCTGAAATGGGATGAAAGACAACCTGTAGCAAATTGACACTTGAAATTCTGATTTCTTTTGCCACGATTTCAAATGAGCACAGCGCACACTTGTAGGCGTGGCTGCCTGTCCTCATAAAACCATTCACTGACTTTATTGGATGTTCTTCTTCATGCCACGGTTGAGCAGGTGCACTGACTGTCCATCTTGTCCTGCACTTCCTTTAGGTGAAGACACACAATGGAACTGAAACCTCTCCTCAAGAAGCTGGGCTCATTACTCCGAGCCATCTTCACGTTCCTCTTCGCGCTGGTGGTCCTTGGTGTGATGGTGTGGGCCTACGTGGAAGGCTTCCAGCTGGCCACCTCCATGTACGGAATCATCTCCTTCGGCTTTTACGGCCTACTGCTTTCGCTCCACGTTCTGGTCCAGAGCCTCTTCGCCTTCATCGAGCAGCGGCGGATGAAGGCCCGCAAGAAACCGTGTACCTTCACCAAAACCATCGGCTTCACCATCTCGGCCTACCAGGAGGACCCCGTCTACCTCAGAGAGTGCCTCAACTCCATCCGGGCCCTCAAGTACCCGTCTGAGCTGCTACGCATCATCATGGTGGTGGACGGGAACAGCGACGACGACCGTTACATGATGGAGATGTTCATGGAGGTGTTCGCCGACCAGGACCCCGCGTGTTACGTGTGGGACAACAACTACCACACGTGGGACCCCAATAAGATGCAGCTGGATGAGCAGACCGGTGCTGTGAACCTCTATTTCATAGGCGACCCTCAGCGAGCACAAGTGGAGCACCTGATTCAGACTAAGAGATGTGTGTGCATCATGCAGAAGTGGGGGGGCAAGCGGGAGGTGATGTACACGGCCTTTAAGGCTCTCGGATCTTCAGTCGACTACATCCAGGTAAGTCTATTTCTTCTGTAGCTCAGGTTCAACATCCTTGATATCCAGCTTAAGGTTTTAATTAATCGTTAATTGGTAAGCTAATGGTAATGCTAATAAGACAATTCAGTACATTAGTTACCGACAAATGTTCCAACTGCTTCATGGCCAGCTGTTCTTGATATCTAGCTTGAGCTCCTCACTAGTAGGACAACCTTGGCAAACCAATAGGACAAATCCTATGACTTTATTAACATTTCTAGTATATGTATATTTATGCTATAGCACACAACATTTGAGTTGGTAGTTTTAAGCCTTCACTTTCCCTTATCAAAACGTCTTTATAGTTGGTGTTATGTCCGTGTAGAGAGGAGCTAATTGTTCATTAAGCCCGTATCCCAGTGAGGGGGCTAACATTTGCTAGTAAATGTTGATTTCTTGTCAGGGTCCGTTCAGCGTCGTAACCTTTGCTAATCATTAGCCAGACGTTAGCGCTAGAGTTGCCTAAACATGTGGCGAACGTCCGGCGAATGTTGAGCTAACGTTGGGACGTTGAACAAATCCTAAAGGAGAAATCAGCATTGGCTAACGTCCAACGCACAAAGTAGGATACGTGTGGTAGATTGAGAGCGTTGAATTTAGACAACTACATGTTACTAGTGAGGCAAAATTAGCGTTAGCGGCAATCTGCGCGCTACCAGTACAACTACTAAAGTGCAAGACAGACTAATGTTTTGGATTGTCGTACTTGTGAGGACAAAGAGCATATACGTAGTTAAGTTAGATGCCTGTAATTTTGTCTACAGTACCTGCTAGCTTTATGCTAACATATATTGCTAAACATTATAGAGACGCTAATGACAATTAGCATAGATGTTACTCTAATCATAAACCTTAAAAAAAAACATAGTTTAACGCACACAGAGCATAAACACATACAAACAGAGCCTATAAGAATAATCACAGGCATCAATACGCAAACGGTTTGCCATTGGCTTGTTCAGGTATGCGACTCGGACACCAAGTTGGACTCCCTGGCCACGGTGGAGCTGTGCAAGGTGCTGGAGAGTGACACCAAGTACGGTGCAGTCGGCGGGGACGTGATGATCCTCAACATGAAAGAGTCGTACATCAGCTTCATGAGCAGTCTTCGCTATTGGATGGCGTTCAACATAGAGCGGTCTTGTCAGTCCTTCTTCAACTGCGTCTCCTGCATAAGTGGACCCTTGGGTATGTTTATTCCTGGAGCGATCTGTACAATCTGTAAACTGTAAATATAAACTTGTCACTCTCCTGGATTAGGGCTCTACAGGAATGATCTCCTTCAGGCATTTCTGGAATCTTGGTACAATCAGAAGTTTTTGGGGACTCACTGCACTTTTGGAGATGACAGACATCTTACCAACCGAATGCTGAGCATGGGATACGCCACAAAGTAAGCAACATTTTGAACAATCATACTGAGGATTCTATCAAACTCTAATCTGCGCTCCACATTGATTTTTGATTCGATATCAAACTTTATTGCTGAAACAAAATGTTGGATGCAGACACCTCAGCCAATTTTCCACAAATTCAGTGTTAGCATCTTCTCAGTTGTCCTTTGAGTGTTTGTCTCGATCAACAAACTGCTGAAAGTGAAATCGGCGAAAGTCGAACTTCTTCTTCTTTACTTCATTCGAGTTTGCAGCATATCTGAAGCTTGCTTGTAATTCTGATTTTGGCTCACATCAAAGCACAAAAAAAAGAAAAAAGAACAAGTCACGCAAACTTAGGCAGTGGCTACTACCTCTTGCTAGCATTATTTTGTCGTTAACGGCTCTGGCTGGAGGAATTCTTGGCCTGCCGTTAATCCGCTATTTAACGTCATTAGCCTGCCTCGCTTCATCCCCGTCTGCCTCTTTTCACAAAGTTTTCAATTTGTTTTGACAACTAAAAATGAGCTATAATCATCATTAGCAGCCTACAATACTACATTTCATTTACTAGGTAATTGATTCATGACGTTGCGATAAAAATGATGGCTTGAGCAATTTCTTAAACACATAGATGTCAATTAATGACAATTTTACATTGCAGAGGCTTGGCAAGGGGAAATAAGCTCTTTCGTAGCGACTAAGTTGACGTGTCTTTGCCATGCTAACTGCTAAGCTAGCTGCTCACGAGGCATGTCCGTCTATGACTAAACATCGTACACGTTGCGACCTACGTTTGCGTTTTACACATATGTTTGTAAATGTTTATAAGCAATCTCAATAAAATAGCCTCTTTACGGCAGGCCAAGAATTCAAGCAGGCCCATCAGAGCCATTCACGGCAAAATAATGCTAGCAGGAGAGTTAGCAGTCACAGACCAAAAACTTAGGTTGGAGCACTCGTAAGTCAACTAACGCGGACTATCTTTTTCCTTTCCAGATACACATCTTGCTCCAAATGCTACACGGAGACGCCGGCTCAGTTCCTGCGCTGGCTCAACCAGCAGACCCGCTGGACAAAGTCCTACTTCCGCGAGTGGCTCTTCAACGCCATGTGGTGGCACAAACACAACCTGTGGATGACCTACGAGTCCATCGTCTCGGGGGTGTTCCCCTTTTTCGTCACGGCCACCATCATCCAGCTGTTCTGGACGGGCACCATGTGGGATATCCTGTGGGTGTTGTGCTGCATCCAGCTGATCGGGCTGGTAAAAGCGGCGTACGCCTGCATCCTGCGCAAGGACCTGGTGATGGTGTTCATGTCCCTCTACTCGGCGTTGTACATGACCAGCCTGCTGCCGGCCAAGTACTTCGCCATCATTACCATGAACAAGAGCAGCTGGGGGACTTCGGGTCGGCGTAAGATTGTGGGGAATTACATGCCCCTGCTGCCCCTCTCAGTGTGGGCGGCCATTTTATTATCAGGACTGGTTTACACAATCTACAGAGAGAGTCAAAAGGACTGGTTTAGCGCAGCCAAGAGAATGGAAATTGAATTTCTTATCTTTGGCTGCTTGGTCTACTTGTGTTACTGGCTGATTATGACGGTTTTATATTGGGTGTGGTTCCGCAGGTCATGTCGGACACGTGCTAAAAATTACACATTAAATGTGTAGGTCCACAGCGACCACTCCCGTGCCGGCGAGTTAATTTATTATACGTCTGCTATTTTAAATTAATTTATTTTGTCTCCAATCTCAGGACAACAAAGGGCTTTCATGCAGCTGCTAAAGCAACTAACAGAATGAATGAAGTATTAATTAGTGAAAGGACCAGAACATACTTTGACACCGACATGCTGTTGCACATTGAACTAAAACTGTACTGAGGGCTTTTGGCCTATCCTATGCACTTACATAAGAGACACAAAATCTAAAGATTATAGAAATGCTGTAAAAGCAGGATCCTGGGTATTGTGTGTGTTGTGAAAAATATTTATAAGAAATATGTGGTTGTACATATGTGAATAGCTGTAAAAAAAAAAAAAAGAAAGAAAGAAAAAAAAAATCACTTTTTACCACTTTTGTTGTTGCACTGGAGTTCCGAGGATGCTTTTCTACAGGGTTACACACTTGAAAATACACAACAATATGTGTGTATGCATGTATGTTTCAAAGGACTCTTACTTTGGAATCCCCTTTGTCAAAATCGTGGGATTTGTGATGTGAGATTAAGGGAGTCCACTTGGCTCCCAGAGACCTTCACGGAAACTTCTGAGCCAAAACATTGAGTTCCTGATAAGAGACCACTCCCACGTTGTGTGGGACCAACTTCGTTTTTTTGCTATTTGTTCAAGGAAGCATGTATTCAGGTGCGCACCACCTACGACTGCATGACATAAAACAATTTACATGCCTACATTGAGACTTCTTCATAAATGATTGCCATGAATACAATCGAGGTAATGCTGTAATGTGCCAAAATGATGTTGCAGTATGTCCACTCACAAGTGTGAAGCATGAATGTATGAGCACTGTTTTTTATTTTTATTTTTATTACAGTACATGGTAATTAAATAACAGGATTTGCAATGGCTTGATGTAGTCATGTGAAGAAACAATGTGAACAAATAAATATTTTTCTAAATTTGAACTCTTGTTATCTTTGGATTCATATGACTTAATGGGGTCAACCCCAAAAATGTTTTTACGAGAATATATTATATACTAGTCCACTAGTCGAAACACAGTATTCTGAAAAATAATGGCATTTGTGGAATATGAGTTAAACAGCAAAATTCGCCCGTTTTTACCATCTCAGAGGGCAGCCATTTTGTCACTTGCTGTTGACTCAAAATGACATCACAGTTGTTCGGGGCTCAGGTAACGACCAATCACGGCTCACTTGCTTTCTGAATTGAAATATCAATCACAATACCATCTTTAGACTAGTGGCATAGAACGTTTTGTATAGAACATTTTGAGGTTGACTTCCCTTTTCAAAATAACACACCAAAGCCTTTGTTGTAAAACTGGAAGCATTTGCTGTAACAGTTACTATAAGTCATTTGTTAGTTTAGTAATTTACTGTATTTTGTTATCCAGTATATTAACTTGCAGGGTATTATACTGGTTATAAGTTATAAGTGCAGTAAGATAGTGTAGAAACTTATACTATTTTATTGTATCACTGATGCGAGCAAATGTAATTTTTACAGTAACACTACAGTACAGAACGCTAATGTAGCTAGTTAGCTAGCTAGCAAGACAAGACTTTATGCACTTTTAACAAGTAAATATTTCTTAACTCATTCACTGCCATTGACAGCTATAGACGTCAAAAATTCATTTAAACTATTTCTATTAGTTTAACATTTTTTTCCCACTTTTGTTAACAAGAGTATGAAAACCTAGAATTTTTTTATTGTATTAGAACAAATTTGTGATTAATCGTGAGTTAACTAGTGAAGTCATGCGATTAATTATGATTTAAAATTGTAATCACCCGATGCCCCTAATTTTTTGTAATCTTTTCTTTAAAAAAAAGAGAGATTTTTTTTTTAATTGTTTGAAAAGAAAAGATTATCAAAAATTAGGGGCATCAAGCGATTAAAATTTGTATATTTTTTTTTTATATCTGTCCTAAATGTACACCAAAAAAATTCTAGGTTTTCATACTCTTGTTAACAAAAATGGAAGAAAAAAAAAGTTCAACTAATAGAAATAGTTCAAATGAATTTTTGACGTCTATAGATGTCAATGGCAGTGAATGAGTTAATTCAAAGAACTATAGATACACAGCGGATAGACAAAAAGTAATCAGTGATACGTTTTTCTTACTAGCTAGCCAGGATAGCAAGCAAATAAATAGCTTCCAATTTCTGTGCCTGCCCGGTAGACCAACATATAGGTAGGATGTGAACAATTTGAGTTTTCTGACCAGAACAATGATTTAAATAAAAAATAAAAAAGCAAAAAAAAAAACCCACTAAGTTTGATAGCTGTGGGCGTGGCCAGAGATAGATCATGTACTGTATCTCCGCCCCGGCTGATGCTATGTTTCCATGACGGTGGATGTTAAATATCTATCTCATCAACAAAGCCATCAATCTTCCACAGAAATTGCTATCATATAATCAAAAACAAACCAGATAAGGCTGTGGACTAACTGGTGAAATCAAAAAGACAGATGTCATTACAAGAGGTAACGCTACCGTACATTTAGATACGAGCAATCAGCATAAACCAATGAAGTGGGTCATACCAGCCGATTTCCCCAGAACTATATAAAAGCTATCAAGAAAAAACATATACAGTAAATCCGAGATGAAAGTAATTGCAAAACAATATTTTAAAATCTAACTAAGTGACACATTGTTTTGCATATTTAAGGCATCTAATATGATATTAATATGAATATAAACTACCTGGACAGCTGGGGGGGATTATTTGTTGCCTGTCCCCGGTACCTAAAATTAGAATGAACTGTAATAATAATTTAAAACTCTTATATTTGTTTTAAGTTTCACACATGCATCTTACCCTCATTATTTTTTTTTTTAAACACCACCAACAACAACAAATAATTCAGTTTAATGGCGGTACGGTGGATGACTGCCTCACGGTTCAGAGGTCATGGTAGCTGTCCAGGGTGTACCCGTTCAGATCCTCTACAGGTTTTGAGGGTGTAAGGGGACTAGGTTAAAATCTCAGTACAATCCTAAATTAGTTTTTGTTTCTTTAAAAAATACAATTATTTGTTTAAACACCACATTTGTTTTTTTTTTTTACTGATTTTGACTCTTTTTCCACATAAGTGTGTTATCTCATGTTTTTATTAGTTATAGTGGATGCCAGGATAGTATTGCTGTAACGTGTTGTAAACGTACCAAGCGTATATGTAACATTTTTAACATGAACATCATGCAAATCGATTTGTGATTGTGATTGGTTATCTAGGAACCAGAAGTATTGACATCATCCAAATTATGCGTTTTTAGTGGTTTAGACACGCAAATCATGTCCACTTCAATTATCTATGGGTCCGAAGGGGTTAATCACAGTAATGTGCTTTGTCTGTTAGCATGCTGTTAGCATAAATGTCTTATTTTATGTATTTGCTAATGCTATGCTAAAAACTCGCTATTGTTACTTTCAATCTTGTTAGTCAAATGAGGAGTTCCTATACAATGACATTTTTGAGTGTCTGTATTTACTAATTTGGAATGAAAAAAAAATACATCAAATAAACTTTATTGTGGGAGGGTGACAACTGAACAGCTCACGTGCTTATTGTGATTGTTAAGATAAAGGCTAGGCTAGCTGTAAATGGCTTATCGCAGGCGTTTATGTTTTTGAAATATTATTGTATAATAGGCCTACTGTATGCAGCTAATGGTCTTTATCACTTACTTATGTGGAAATATCTAGGTGTGCTGTATTCCCTGTATTGCGATTATTCATCACAACAAACAAAAGTGATTGAAAGGAGCAATTATAATGGGACGTCAATCTCGCATTGAGATTTGTTCTAAGCACTAACAATGAAAGTCTGAGCCTGTAAAGTTTGAAAGTGTGGTGTATTTTACAATATTTAAATTTCACCGTTGACTCACTCTTCCAAATAACAAATCAATGGTAAACGATGAAGAAACCTGACAATACAAATAAGGCGTTACCATTTCCGCAAACATTTGTATTGCTTTTGACCATATAAATGAAGTTTTGTTCCACACTCAAGTGTCTTCATGTCACTCATGTTTATGTGTATGTTGAAAGTTTGATGGATCTATACATTCTGACTCTAGGTGTGGATGTGATAAATGATTAGTATATGTTTGACAAATGTTTTGGAATGTGACCTTTGCACGTGTCTTGCTGCATCTCATAAAAAAATTTGAATTATACAAGCGAAAACAAACTGAAAAACGTTCCCCTTTACACAACATGGGCTGCCCACATTTAGCAACATGGCCGAAGTCTAATCAGCTGTCACGCAGTGTGCGGGGTTCGGCAACTACTTTTAATGTGTGGCCGACCATCGTCGACCTTTAGTCTGCGGCGATTCAAAATTGAAATCGCCGGAAGATGCAACAGACAATCACATTTGAACATGAGTTTGCACAAAGAAACGCTGCCAAGTTGGACCAATATTGTGTTTTACAATAATACTTAAAGCTACTGAATGCAGAAAATTGAATTTTGAATCAGTACTGCCACCTGTGGCCAAAAAATGAAACAGAATTTTCCCTTTTGTTTCTTCTTTTTTTAAATCTTTTTTTTTTTATTGCATTTTCCCTTCTACACATACACAACATGCAAATGACATCACATCCGCAGAAAAGAGTGGGAAATTCGAACCCGAGTCTAAAAACTATTGGCCAGAGGCTTGCAGGAGTTCTCATTATGAACAGCTACAGTATTAATCTACTAATTAAAAAATGTTTCAGTCATAAATGGTCAAATAAAAAGGCTATTGTAAAGATATTTTGGGTAAATTGTTACAAAGTGCAGCTTTAACTATATTTATAATTTTATTTGTAACTGTGGCATGAAAGCAAAGCATGAACAAATGTATCAATGTACCTCTCTCTCTCTCTCTCTCTCACTAAAAAAATAAAATTAAAATTAATCCTTACTTTGACCTTATTATTGCCCGTTTTTGGCATTCCACTTTTCCCCTGACAATCCCTACATGTCTTTGTGGTTCAATAAAAAAAAAAAACATACACAACAATATATTGTATGTGGGGCCTCAAAACCTCATAGAGTATGGAGGACCAAAACTGCCAAAATTCTAAATAAATAAATGACTAAGTGAAAATAAAAATGGATATATAAAAAAAGATCAATCCTAAAAAATTAATATAAATGGAAATAAAAACGACAAAAATGATATAATAAATACATTTAAATTTAAAATTTTAATTATATTTTTTATATCCGTTTTTATTTTCACTTTTAGTCATTTATTTATTTTTAAAGGTCTAATTAAATTATTATTATTAATTAAATTATAATTAATTATTAATTGTCTCACGCATATAAAAAATACAATTTGAAAATTAAATACAAATGTATATATATATATATATAGTTGTTTTTATTTCCATCTATCCATGCATTTTCTTAACTGCTTGTCCTCACAGGGGTCGCGGGGAGCACTGGAGCCTATCCCAGCTGGCGAGATACACCCTGAACTGGTTGCCAGCCAATCGCAGGGCACACAGAGACAAACAACCATCCACACTCGCAATCACACCTATGGACAATTTGGAGTGTTCAATAAAACTTCCATGCATGTCTTTGGAATGTGGGAGGAAACCAGACTACCCGGAGAAAACCCATGCAAGAACGGGGAGAACATGCAAACTCCACCCAGGAAGGTCAAAGCCCGGACTCAATCTCACGTCCTCTGCACTGGGAGGCGAATGTGGTAACCAGTCAGCCACCGTACCATTGTTTTTATCTCCATTTACATATATATATTTTTGAATTATATTTTCTTATATTTGTTTTTATTTTCACTTTTATACATTCATTTATTTATTTATTTATTTAGTGTTGGTTAATGTGTGTGAAAATCGTTATATACTTAGCTTTGGAATGGCTGGGAGAAATCCCAAGTTTGTAGTGCATTGACTGACAGTGACGCACGTGGCATATTGGTTGGTTCCGTAGACACTAAAGGTTTACAAGTGATAGAATTGGCCATGTAGAACCGCAGCAGATCACAAGTGATCCGGATGTGGGATGAGGTCAGAGCCAACGTTGACTAGACCGCAGCCTTTGCGAAAAACCTCACGTTTTCATCCGGACAGTCAGTGATTCACCATCCCTGGTGGTTGTCAAAGCAGCTGTAGTTTGGCAAAAGTGAACATTTTGTCGTATGAGTAAAAGTTCCTGCACTTCCTTAAGGCTCGCGTTGGCGTGACTCATCCGTGATATACTGCGTTCAATGAGAGTTCTAGCTAAAGGCCGGCATCGCTTCGCTTTGAGGCTGTTTTCAATTAGGCTGTCCTCCCCCACCCTGTCTGGGCTTTCCTCCCTTGCTGACGTCAAGAAGGAGGAAGCGTTTTGGCTGGGCTGCATGACTGGACTGATTCAGTATGTATACGCACGTGTATGGACTTTTTGCATGCAGTTATTTAGGGGTTAATTGCATCTGTGACAGGCTGAGTGAGAAGCCATCAGCTTTTCCATACAACTACGGTAACTGTGAATACATAAAAAAGGGGAAATAACAAAAACTGTTACCAGTGCAACAGATGGGACAAAGTGCACATCTGATGTCAGAGACTGACACTTGTGCAAAAACAAGTAGAGCGGACACAATTCCAACACAATCCATTCCAGGGAGCTCTTTCAACTTCATTTTGTTTGGATTTATATTAAATGTTACATTTAGAAAATAACGGAAATGAGGGCTGCAATTAACAAATATTCCCATAATCAATTAATCTGTTGATTATTGTCACCAGCCCATCTCAGCATTAAAACAACACTAAGGAACTTTTGGTTTATGTTAATTATGGCGGCGCCATATGGGAAAAAGCGGTGGAGGAAAACCATATTTCCCATGAGGACAAGCGCATTTGGCGTTTTTGAGCTCACGCCAGTCAAATTGACTTCTGTCTTTGTAACAAATGGGGAAAGGGGAAAGTGACGTATGCCATAAAGCAGTCAGCGCATTTGTAGTTTTTTTTGTGTAACAGTGTTCCTACTGAAAGATTACCTTTATTTTTGTAATCTTTTGCGTGTTCAAATAAATCAAAGATGAGATTCTTGTGAAGAGGGTCCTTGCAAGGTTATTTTTTACAGAGATCTCTGGTCACACAATTGCATATCACCCAAGCAGTGTCATCCAATATGTGTGTGTGCTCTTTTGCCCACACAGCCTTTTTATTCAAAACAACAGGTCCTCCCGTGAGGTACAGAATCAGATTACATTCTCCCAGTATACTAAATCGTCCTTGAACTTTTGAAAAACGGATTTCTGACGAACAGGAACTAGACTTCTTAGATAAACAAACGAAACATATTAACTTTCTCATGTCTGGGAAAAGAGTAGAAAAGATCTCACATCTATAATGAAATGCAAAACAGGTAAAATGTAAAATAAAAAAAATGTTAACAATGTCAACACTATCAACCTCCTCAAAGTTGCTTAGTGCCAGTAAAAATGATACAGACCCCCTCAGGCTATGGCAAAGTCAATGTTTCATCAGAAGAGTTATGAAAATATTTTTATTAGGTTGAAAAGTTCATTTGTATTACTTTTAAAGGGGATAGCCAAGTAAAAAATGTTATTTGCAGTAATATGCTCTATATGCCCCCACAAGTGTAAACACAGCAATCTGATTAATAATGCAATTTTGGAATAAGAATTAAAAGGGGGCAGGGGAAAAAAAATCAACTCACGAGCAGAGCCATTTTGAGACTGAAACATCGGTGGGAGACCGATATGGGGGAATTGATATCACAATTACCGTGGCTCGAGAGTAAGCATTCAATAAAGTTTGTAATAAATAAATAAATTGGATTCCTAGCAACTGCAACTACGCCAGGCTGTTAGCAGTAAAGCTAGGAGTACAGATTCGGGTGACTGGCCAAGGCAGCTAGCTTAGCTGGTAGCCACTAGCTGCTAACACTGACTGATTTGAATGGTTGTTGCGAGTTAGCACGTGCACCATTTAGCTGGCTTGATAAGTGGACCTGACCAAGGCACAGCTTGTCCTTGCTGAATTTTTTGTTGTTATAGACGTCACATTTTAACGACTTCAAACATAATGATGTAAATATGGCGGCCCTGTAGGTGAGTTTATTTGGTGGTTTAAATGTGTGTGTGTGTTTTTTTTAGAATTGATAAGTAGATTGAAGTAACGGGTAGCACATAGATAAGATATTTTAAGCATTTTAAAGTTTTGACATCTTGGGTTGGGTTTATTTGCATTTCAACCAAAAGTTAATCGACAAATCTACAAGCCATTTTAGCTATTTCTCTTATGATTGTGCCCACCGCACCAAGCAAAGACAAGGTAAAAGAAGACCAGAACTGTTGAAAACGACAAATGTGAGGAGACTTAGGCAGCTAAAAAAAAAAAAAAAAAAAAAAAAAAAAAACCAGCCTGGATGACGGCGGTATTTTCTCACCTACAAAAAGGACATGAGCAAAGTGTGGGCGTATTCTGTTTTCTTAATGAGACAGCAGATGGAAAGTTAAGTCAAGATAATTACCCTGTATGCAGAGAATGCAAGGGGGGAGGATCACATTGCAGAAGGCAAACCATCAAATATTTTTGAATCATTTGTGTACTCTCCTTCCAAACTCTACAATTCTTAAGTGCAAAAAAAGGACATAGGGTCTCTGAATTTATATGTTATGCATTTAAAAAAATGTCTTACTTTTAATTTTATGTTTACATTTCTTCTGGAAATCTCATGATAATACTGATAAGAGTGATCATTTTGGTCAGTCTGATCGTGGTATTTTCATACTGAGAGCAGATAATAGTCAGAAAAAAGCTGTCTGGACCTGATAACTGTCTCCATAACAGGTAAGGGTGGGGGGCAGCAGATGTGGTTACAAGCTGCCAGCTTTTTCCTCCTATATGAGTTTTTCTTTTGAAATTTCGCACCACCATTACTTTGGGCCCCCCTTCACAATTTTACACCACTTGTAACTACTTAAGCAGAGAAAAAAGCTGCCAAAATACTACTTCTTGTCTGTCTCCGTCTCACACCAAATTGCCCCTCACTGAAAATGGAAAATATAATGTCACATGTACTGTATGTAATAGGCAACGTTCAACTTGCAAGGAAAACTGACTCATTGAATTTTGTATAAAAATAGTCCACCTATCCGTATTCTATAGCGCTGTCATTGGGTTGTTCCATTCCCTCATCTTCACACCTATGGACAATTTAGAGTCTTCTCTTAACTTGCATATTTCTGGCATGTGGGAGGAAGCCAGAAGTGGAGAAACTCAGCACAGGGAGATCATGTAACCACCACACTGGAGGGCCTGAGCTAAGGTTCGAACATAGAACCTGTCAACTGTGAGGCTGATGTGCCAACCAATAATCAATAATCCATTGTTTTTGGATAGTAGTTATAGTTACGTTATCTTTAGTCTTAAATGGATATTAAGACTGGAAAAATGTTCACATTTTATGGTTTTGAGATCCAAACAGCACGCATCGAACTAGTTTGTTATCAACAGTGTTGCCAACTTGCCGGCTTTCCAAAGCCTCTTGGCCACCTTTTTTTGTGTCAAAAGTGACTAGCGACAAATCTAGCGACAAATCTAGCGACTTTTTCTGGTGTTCTTTAGGGTGTCACTTTTTGCCTCTCCCGTGATGTTATTTCTGTCTCCTACAGCGTCCATTACTATTACATGCAAATTGCCGTGTAGACTGAAAAAATGGGGATTGATATTTACTTGAAAAAAAAGTTTTTCACGTCAGAAATTCTAGTTAAACTTCTTGTAAAATTTTCAAGTAAATATCACTCCCCATTTTTCAGTGTATGCAAATTAGACAATGATATCATTTAGCGGTCAGCCAATAGCTACTTTCCTTACTGGGGAATTGGCAACACTGGTTGTTACATGGCAGAAGAAGGCGCCAAACTGTTTTTCATGTTTTTTATTTTAATGCCTTTGAAGAGTTTGTCATCAAAATATTTAGGCTTTTAACTCATTCGCTGCCATTGACGGCTATAGACGTCAAAAATTTATTTAAACTATTTCTACTAGTTTAACATTTTTTCCCACTTTTGTTAATAAGAGTATGAACACCTATATAATATATAAGGGATTTAATTTATTTATTTATTTATTATTATTATTATTTATTTATTATTTAAATTATTATTACAGTTCATTCTAATTTTAGGTACCGGGGACAGGCAACAAATAATCCCCCCCAGCTGTCCAGGTAATTTATATTCATATTAATCTTAATTATATGCCTTAAATATGCAAAACAATGTGCCACTTAGTTTGATTTTAAAATATTGTTTTACAATTACAGTACTTTCATCTCAGATTTACTGTATATGTTTTTTCTTAATGGCGCTAATTAGGTCAAATAGCTTTTATATAGTTCTGGGGAAATCGGCTGGTATGACCCACTTCATTTGTTTATGCTGATTGCATGTATCTAAATGTACGGTAGCGTTACCTCTTGTAATGACATCTGTCTTTTTGATTTCACCAGTTAGTCCACAGCCTTATCTGGTTTGTTTTTGATTATATGATAGCAATTTCTGTGGAAGAATGATCGCTTTGTTGATGAGATAGATATTTAACATCTACCGTCATGGAAACCGCCGGGGCGGAGATACATGATCAATCTCTGGCCACGCCCACAGCTATCAAACTTAGTGTTTTTTTTTTTTTGCTTTTTTATTTTTTATTTAAATCATTGTTCTGGTCAGAAAAGTCAAATTGTTCGCATCCTACCTATATGTTGGTCTACCGGGCAGGAAAAGAAATTGGAAGCTATTTATTTGCTTGCTATCCTGGCTAGCTAGTAAGAAAAACGTATCACTGATTACTTTTTGTCTATCCGCTGTGTGTCTATATTTCTTTGAATTAACTCATTCACTGCCATTGACATCTATAGACGTCAAAAATTCATTTGCACTATTTCTACTAGTTTAACATTTTTTCCCACTTTTGTTAATAAGAGTATGAAAACCTAGATTTTTTTATAGTATTAGAACAGATATAAAATCTGTGATTAATCATGAGTTAGCTAGTAAAGTCATGCGATTAATTACGATAAAAAAATTTAATCGCCTGACGCCCTAATTTTTAATAATCTTTTCCTTATAAAATATATATATATAAAAAAAGATAAAGAAAAGATTATTAAAAATTAGGGGCATCAGGCAATAAAAATTTGTAATCATAATTAATCGCATGACTTCACTTGTTAACTCACGATTAATCACAAATTTGAAATTAGAATTTCTGTTCTAAATATACAAAAAAAAAATCTAGGTTTTTATACTCTTGTTAACAAAAATGGAAAAATATGTTCAATTAATAAGAAATAGTTAAAATGAATTTTTGACGTCTATAACTGTCAATGGCAGTGAATGAGTTAATAACTTTACTACTGTGTTAGCAAAGGTTAATGATACAATAAGTGGCAAAGCCATATCTGCTGCCTGAGAGGGATAAAAACATATTCATATTCCACAAGTCCAAGTCAGGGCTCAGGCAACGAGCAATCATAGATCACCTGTTTGCTGAAGCTGAGCTGTGATTGGTTGTTACCTGAGACCTGAACAACATTGATGTCGTTTTCGGTCGACAGCAAGTGGCAAAATGGCCGCCTCCTGAGATGGATAAAAATGGCTGAATTTAGTTGCTTTACTCATATTCCACTAGCACAATATTAACCAGAATATAATAATAGTGGGGCTGCATAGAACATATTATTGTTAAAAAAAATGGTTGACTTTCCCTTTAATATCGGTGATTATAAACATTTTCGTGACCATATACAAATCCAAGTTACGTCGTCGCCCTTTGCAAACAGTTTGACGCTGGAATAGATCATTTGCAGTGTCACACAACTGACTGTTTTCAACTGTGGATTCATACCTAATTCATTCGAGTTCTCGTGAGGACACCGCCATGAAAGGCTGCGTACTCATGGGCGGCGGTTGAACACAACAGCATGACACAGGGACTTCAGTCACATTGTGCCCGAAACACAGCAACCATGTAACAATTTAGTTGCCATGCAAGACGACCAAAGGAATTGTGAAAATCAAACCGTGACGTCAAGAGCATAATGTTTACAGTAATGACACACGCACGGCAGTTTAAAACAAAACAAATGAAGTGGGCCATGATTGCGTTCTGGGACACACATGAAAGGCTCTCTCCACCCCACTCGTACAGAAAAATCTCAAATAAAAGGAGTCAACAACATTTTTGTCAAGTCTTCTCGAACGTCTTGGAGTTCACACCCTGTCCTAATATCAATAAGAGTGGAGAAGACCAAAGTACATTCAGATGTTGATGATGACACTTCCTGCTTGGATGCCACACAGTGCATCCGCGGTTGCCGTGGCGACGGAGAAAACCAGTGGAAAAAGTCCAAGCAACGTGTCGGTGAAACGTCACGTCGAGGCGTTGAGTCATGTCTGACTATATTTAGAAATTTACTACTCCTTTTTAAAGGCTCGCGCAGCCCGCTCACACTCACACTGCTTGGTGCTGCACCAACAAGGCAAGAAAGAGCACATTCTTGGCAGGGTTTCGATACTAAAAAGCCCAGCGTTTAATAAATTAAACACAATAAGTGGAACCATGGCAGTAAGATTACAAGTTCAAAACGTTTAAAAAAAAAAAAGAGCAATGGGTGGCACATTAGCATACAGTTATACTGTAGATCAGATTATGGAACAATTTAAACATGTATTGGAGAATTCAAATACAATTTTATACATGACAAAAATGTTAAAGCTTATGTATTTTGGTGAAATATAACTAAATGTATGTCATGCCGTGTCATTTATGTTCTCAGTTTTTGGTCCCGTCTTTAATGTTGTCACGGCTGTTTTTATTTTGGAGTTTCACAAACTTTACTTCCTGTCCTCGTGTTTCCTCATTATGGTGATTGTCTCCACCTGTGGCCCATGCAGATCCGGTGTCAGTACCAGATGTGATCGGGCTGCCCGATCGTATTGGGGTCGCCTGCAGATGACGCCACGCTACAGGATTGGCTGGAAATTGTCCGTTTACACTTGTTCAATAAAGTTATATGAAAATAATTGACGGGTGACGTCAAAACATTGGAAAAAAAATATTAAAGATGTCATTTAAATAACAAAATGTATGAACTAAAATTGTAAAAACGTAAATAAACCTAAGAATATAAAAGCAGGATACTTCAAGATTGAAGAAATAATAAAATAGATTGAAGCGCATTCGTGCTTGTCAATGACAAAATTCACTTCGGTTTGGTTTCTTTTTTAGCTGTTCACAAAACATCACAAAAACAGTCAGGAACACATCAACAATCTAAACTGAAAATAATTGTCAAATTTCAGGCAATTAATTTGTGTATTTATCATTTATTCAATATATTTTGCTTTTATATTTTTAGGTTTTATTACGTTTTTACAATTAAGTTCCGTACAATTTGTTATTTAAATGTCATCTTTAATTTATTTCCAATGTTTGACGTCAACTGGATAATTTCCAGCCAATCCTGTAGCGTGACGTGTGCGTTAGGCGACCCCGATACGTTCTGGCAGCTCGATCACATCTGTTACTGACACCGGCCGTTGACGTTATGCATCCCCAAATGGCTGTTAGCGCAACCATTTTGCCACTTTGAGTAAACGGCAAACGCCGCACTTAAACAATGATTGGCAGCTGTTGTGGACCAGCTGCCACAACGAGAAGAGGCAAAAAAAGGATCGGGAATACTTCAGGCTAGCAAAAGTGGAACCAGTGCGTAGCTAATGTTGCACTTTGTACATGGTGGCTAATTGGCTGAATCAGCAGATGCTAACAGTTAACACATGCAAAATGTGGGGGAAATAATCAGTTTTGTTCATTTGTGCTGCTACGGTTTAATAGATATTACACAGTTGAATTTAATAACTGACCAATACCATCAAGAATACTTTTTACGGTATAAATGACAGCGGTAGCGGTTGAATTAGCAGCTGGCAAATTGCTAACGTACATAAGTAACACTACAACACTTGCGTGAAACTGTTTTGACCACACATAAAGAGGAAATAAATCTGGATTGTACAAACTTGTAAAGCCTTTCTATGATCAGATTTGAAAGCACTCACCGGCAAGAGAGGAGGTTAATTCCACGTAGCAGCGTCGGCGAGTTGAAGAAAAAGCACTCTTTACACTTCTTTGCCAATCCAACATGTCCACCTTGCGCATGTACGTATATCATGTCCTTTTCAATCAAAGTGACTGCCAATGCTCTTGGGCAGAAAGTTGATGGATAAACGCTAGTTTTTGCCCTATTCGCCATTGTAGTCCATTAACCCTGCGCCACTACTTTACTGCCGCGGGAAGGGGGGGGGGGGGGGGGGGTGTCTATTGATTAATTACAATAAGAAATTTTAATCGCCTGACGCGATTAAAAAAAAGAAAAGATTACTAATAATTAGGAGCATCAGGCGATTAAATATTCTAATCGGAATTTATTGCATGACTTCACGAGTTATCTCACGATTAATCACAAATTTTATATCTGTTCTAAATGTACAATAAAAAAAATTCTAGGTTTTCATACTCTTGTTAACAAAAGTGGGAAAAAATGTTAAACTAATAGAAATAGTTAAAATAATTATTTGATGTCTATAACCGTCAATGGCAGTGAATGAGTTAATATGGTTAATACCAAGTGTTACTTTTTTTTAATAAGGGTTGAAAATAAAATTTTAAAAAGATTTATGCCAACGTATATCAAGCAGTTTAACAAATATAAGGTATGAACTTATGTGGGTAAATGAACATTGACCTTTAAACTACTTATAAGGGCAGAGGTCAAGCATAAAAGAATCAACTATCAAGCTACTTAACAGTATGTCATCAACAGTATGACATCATGCTAGGGGACCATTTCAGCAATTTTGATATTGTGCTTTTGCGTTACAATAACTGATTTGCTCTTACTTGGAAAAAAAGAGATACAAGCCTTTCATTTGACAGTGACCCATATCTAGATGATTTATTGTGCTGACCTGCCAAGTACATAATCACATCATCACGGGTGGTTAGTTTATGCTTGAGGTTTCTTAATACCCTGGACCATGAAAAGTAAAAATATGCCGCCCCTTTCTGACTTGCTTTGAAACATTGTTTCTATTTTTTTTCCTCCCTGTAGGTCTCAGCTGCTCAACAGAAGCTTCTGTAGTAACCATGTCACTTGATCACAACAGGACATTTATCGGTAAATGCCTTATTCAGAATTAATACGTTTGGATTAGTCTGGGAATTTTTTTATTTTTTTTAAAGGTATTTATCCACACCAAAATGTACAAACATTCTTTTGAAGATTCTATAACATTGATCTAATAGAATCCTCAATGAATGACAAATCCCCCAACAATGAGGATTTTTCATTATTTTTTTAAACAGGAAGTCAACCTAAAATGTGCTTTACAATATGTTCTATGCAGCCCCTCTAGTCTAAACACAGCAATCTGATTAATATTCACCTGTTTTCTGAGTTTGGTCATGTGACATTCGCAAACTGAGCCATGATTGGTCATTACCTGGGCCCTGAGCAAGTGGCAAAATGGCCGCCCCTGAGATGGATGAAAACGGTGGATTTTGCTGCTTCATTCCTATTCCACAAACTTAAAAACTTCAGTTTAAAGTATTTTTTTTAATTCATTGTTTTAGGATTTTCTTTTTAAAATGACAATCATGCGATATATTTCCTGCAATATTACCATATTGAGTTATTAACCAAAACGCAGTGCATTCTGGGTACAGACATCCATACATCCGTTTTTTTTTTTTAGTGCTTTTCCTGATTTTGTGCGAAAGACAAATTCCGAGACTGAATTACAAACTACAAGTGCTCCTCTTTGAAGTAATCCAACACAGCCAAGTCAAGTGAGAAGGAAGGTTGCTCCTGTTCTTATCGGCCAGGAACTGTGGGATGCTCAAGGCGTGTTGTCATAGCAGTAAATCTTTTCTGACACATCCATATATATGTATAACGTAGCGTGCTTATGTAATGTAATGAATTTTCACCTCATGATGTAATAACGCCACACTTAGTGCTTTTATGAACCTGTAACTTTCTTGTAAGATAATAAAAAATGGACTTAGTACATGAGAACAGAGGGTGGCAATATGATGACGCGTTAAAGGCTAAGACGCGGCTGCATTTGGAGAAAATTAAAGAACTAAAAGGACTGTAACACCCCCACTGCTGGAATCCATTCGCTGCCATCCGAATGCCAAATTTCCTTTCATTTGTCAAGTTAATGGTTCAACCTACTTGACACACCACGTTGATAGCGCAGATAATCCAGTCTGTACACAATAGAAGGGAACGCTAAGATCTTTTTGTTTTTAAATGGCATTATCACCTTTCTGGAAAGGAGCTCTTCATACTGTATGTTTACAGAAAAGAGAAAAGTGTGAGAATGTTTGGGATGTGTCAAGAAGAAAAAAAGAGAAAGTGGCGGTTACAGCAAGACATTACAGAGACAGAGAGGGCACGGGGTGTGGGAAGCAACCATGCTTGTAATGTTCCAACCTTGGTCCACTCACCCTATGTATGCGCATGTGTTTATGTGTGTTTATGTGTGTTGGTGATGAGAGGTCGATGGGTGTGGGACTTAATGATGGCATTAAGATTGATAGTAGCAATAATTTTTTAAAATACTGTAGTCTCATGCACGCTAATAGGCACACACACACACACACACACGCACACACACACACACACACACACACACACACACACACACACACACACACACACGCGCACACACATACTTACATAATTGTGAGCACATCCATAGACATAATGCATTTCCTAGCCCCTTCCCCTAACCCCAACCATCAAAAATGACTGCCTACCCCTATTTTTTACCCTAACCTCAACCATAACCCAATTCAAACCTAAACTCTAAAACCAAAGTTTTGACCCTCAAATGTCCTCACTTCACAAAAATGTCCTCAATCTGTTGGTTTAAGACGTATTTTGGTCCTCACAATGTATTATGCACAAGTACACACACACATGGCAGATTTATTATGACTACATTAGCATTATGGATAAATTATATGTATGTATGTATGTATGCAAGTGTGTATTTATGTATGTATGTATGTATGTGCATGTAACACGTATGCATGTATGTATGTAACGCGTGTGTATGTATGTATGTATGTATTTATGAATGTATGTATGTGTGTAAGTATGTATTTATGTGTATGTAATACGTATGTATGTATGTTTATGTAATACGTATGTATGTATGTATATGTAATACGTATGTATGTATGTATGTGTATGTAATATGTATGTATGTATGTATTTATGTGTATGTAATACGTATGTATGTAATACGTATTTATGTAATACGTATTTATGTAATACGTATGTATGTATGTTTATGTAATATGTATGTATGTATGTATGTATGTATGTATGTGTATGTATGTATGTATGTGTGTGTATGTGTGTGTGTATGTATGTGCATGTAATACGTTTGTAAGTGTGTATGTTTGTATGTATGTATGTAATACGTATGTATGTATGTAAGTATGTATGTAATACATATGTATGTATGTTTATGTAATACGTATGTACGTATGTAAGTATGAATGTATGTATGTATCTATGTATGTATGTATGTATGTATGCATATGTAATACGTATGTATGTATGTGTATGTAATACGTATGTATGTATGTATTTATGTGTATGTAATACATATGTATGTAATACGTATGTATGTATGTTTATGTAATACGTATGTATGTATGTATCTATGTGTATGTATGTATGTATGTATGTATGTATGTGTGTAAGTATGTATGTGCATGTAATATGTATGTATGTATGTATGTGTGTGTTAGTATGTATGTGTATGTAATACGTATGTATGTATGTATTTATGTGTATGTAATACGTATGTATGTATGTGTGTATGTATGTATGTTTATGTAATACGTATGTATGTATGTATCTATGTGTATGTACGTATGTATGTATGTATGTATGTATGTATGTGTGTGTTAGTATGTATGTATGTATGTATGTATCTATGTGCATGTAATACGTATGTATGTTTGTATGTATGTATGTATGTAATACGTATGTATGTATGTATGTATGTATGTAAGTATGTATGTAATACGTATGTATGTGTGTGTATGTATGTATGTATGTGCATGTAATACGTATGCATGTATGTATGTAACGCGTGTGTATGTATGTATGTATGTATTTATGAATGTATGTATGTGTGTAAGTATGTATTTATGTGTATGTAATACGTATGTATGTATGTTTATGTAATACGTATGTATGTATGTATATGTAATACGTATGTATGTATGTATGTGTATGTAATATGTATGTATGTATGTATTTATGTGTATGTAATACGTATGTATGTAATACGTATTTATGTAATACGTATTTATGTAATACGTATGTATGTATGTATGTATGTATGTATGTATGTATGTATGTGTATGTAATACGTATGTAAGTATGTATGTATGTATGTATGTATGAATGTATGTATGTATGTAATATGTATGTATATATGTACTGTATGTATGTATGTATGTATGTATGTATGTACTGTATGTATGTATGTATGTGTGTATGTATGTATGTATGTATGTATGTATGTATGTATATGTAATACGTATGTATGTATGTATGTATGAATGTATGTATGTAATATGTATGTATATATGTACTGTATGTATGTATGTATATGTAATACGTATGTATGTATGTATGTATGTACTGTATGTGGGTATGTATGTATGTATGTGTGTCACATTGGCACTATGGTTGTCCTCGTGTGGCAGGCAATTAAAAAAGACCTGTGATATATACAGTATACTGTATCGTCTTTATTATAAAATTACATAACTGCCCCAATTAAGCCATTGTTACTAAATTTAGCCATTAATAAACAATGAGCTCTCAAAGGAGAACTCCATACAGAAATGTTGATAAGCCGATTTATGTAACCGGTGCAAATGATTTCACCATTTTGAATGTGCATCAGTGAATACATATTCATAGAGAAAAAAGATACATAAATCACACTGATTATCAGATGAAGAAATCTTCATGCATCAAGATAAAAAAAAAATTAAAAATTAAAGAGTCATTTTCTTACCATCAGAATATTTAATCTCGGCATGCATCAGCATTATCAGCGCTTTATCAGCAGTCGATGAAAAAGCGAGATAACCTGCTCAGACGCTGTGTCGCTACCTTTTCCAATTGGCTCCCAACTGGTGGGCCTAGCAACAAATAAATACAGTACATGTAAAGTCTCGTTTCTGTCACAACTCTGCTTTAAGTCACTTCCTGACAAAAAAAAAGGTTGAGATTAGGAGTAGAAATACGTCATCAGGTAGAGTAGAGAGAAAGCAAAAATCCCAAATCTGCCTCGGCGACCTGGAACCACCTCGCACGGCTGCATTTAGTTTCCTTGCCTTGCCCGCCTGGGAACAAAACAAAATGTTCTTCAAAACGTTGCAAGGCGGCTGTCATCAAAAGCAGTCGAGTGATTTTAATTCTTCTCAATATGCAGCGACTGTGACCAAAAGACTGCTTGTGAACGTCACCATTGCAAATCAATCCAGATGGGGCCTCACAAGCACCGTAAGCAAGAGCTTCTCATTTTGTTGCGAAAATCGCTTCAATGCATCAGCAAAAAAAATCATGACAAAATATCAATTTGTTGTTTACTTGTCAAATAGCAATGCATTAACGCAGAGCACACAATTGTTAAAGTGGAAGTCAACCTGAAACATTTCGTGACAATAATATGTTATATGTGACCTCACTAGTCTAAACATGACATTCTGATTAATATTACATTTGTGGAATATGCAGCAAAATCCAGCCATTTTTATCCATCTCAGGGGGCGGCCATTTTGTCACTTGGTGTCGATGGAAAATGACGTCACAGTTGCTCAGGGCTCAGGCAACGACCAATCACAGCTCACCTGATTTCTGAAGCTGAGCTGGTGCTCACTGTTCACTGTAATGGATCAAATGCAAAGGTCACATTTCGAGTACGGTATTTTTTGTACAAGACAAAAAAAGAAGAGGATTCTTCTTCATTATCACTCATGATGTTTGTACCAAACACTTCATAATTAGTCTTCTCAAAAGTGGATAACATCCAGAATACAACCTTTGGTTGTAACCTCCGGCACGAGCATCAAACTTTCACACAACAGCTTCCGACTCATTCAAAAATGCGCAGCAAATTTAATGTGCTTTTTTCTTTCTTTCCTCCAAAGAATTGATTGTGAAACATTGAGCAACGACTGTGTGGAACTCTGACAAAAGATTAAAGATGAAATTGGCAGACAGAACAGCGATGATGCAGCAATGTCGTCAAGGCAAATTAAAATGAGCCACACAACTGATGTCATCCTATGCTGACGTACTGCATGTTATGTTCTAACCAGTGATCCATTCTGCATTGATGTAGTCCTATTATTACACACCCTTCGAGTAAACGTTAACAGTAAATATATATTGATAACAAAATACAGTTACTATGTAAAAAAAAATTGCTGACGGGGGAACGACAACAGCACACGTGCAGTATTTGGCAGAATTATAATAGTGAACTTTGCCATGCCATTTATAATATATTTGTCTAATTTGGTTATATTTGCTATCAACAAATAGAAGTCGGACATGTATTTATTCTTTCAGATAAAAAAAAGCATCTGTCAACAACATATGTCTTGTATTTACATTTGCCTCAAATGTTTTGAGTGTCATAATTCCGATTTCCCATTTTCTTCGAATGCAGCATTTGTTCTCGGTGATAGGACGCTCTCCGCTCATTGAAAAGCATTGGACTTTGGATCATTGTCATTTGATTTGTTAGGATTATTTTGATTTGAGAATGTAATCAAATGTCGTTTGACTAGTGCTATAACAATATGTCTGGTGTGTACACTAGTCACAGGCAAAAGCAATACAATGCACCGTAGAAATGAAGCGGTGCATTGTGGAAATATAAGAAATGCTCGGATGTTTGGAAATGTTAATAAGACAATGGCTGTGCTAAACTACGATGTCAGGTAACTCAGGCTGAAATGTGGTTTTGTACTGCCACTTTTTGACCAAAGTGAGTAATTATCATTTTATATAATGAAAACAGAAAAAAAAAGATTGGCAATGGGAATCCGAATAAAATACAAAGACCTGCCACCATAATAACCACCATCTTAAATTGTCTTAAAAAGCTTTGTGAATTTATTTGTAGACTGCGTGAAACACTGTACACTGTCAAATATTTCAAATAAAAACCTAAATTAAAGGTTGAGAATTTTTGCATAGCCTACAAGGAGCGAGTTAATGCTCAACATTAAGCTATGCTAGTATTTAGAAGACATGTACACTGTAATAAAAAAAAGAAGTAATATTTTTCACTCAGAAATTCTAAGTAAATTTTACAAGGAGTTTGGTGTACATTTTACATTTTTATTTTTTATTTTTATTTTTAAGTTACTCAAGCGTTGAGGAATTAACTCATGATTTTCAGCTTGAGCAGTCAGGTAGTAGAGTTGCCAAATGTACTCAAAACTGCCCTTGTAAAATTTACTTTAAATTTTTGAGTGGAAAAAAACTTTTTTTTCAATTAAATATTACTTAAAAAAAAACCAGTATACAAAACTTCTGCCCCAAAACTCTTAACTCCTCCTACTCCTTTTCTACCCCAGGTAAAACATTCTAGAGCCGCCATTGCCACTGTCTCAATTGACATCCTAAGCATGTGACTTCCAAACAGCTGATGCAACTTCCTGCATTCAGATAATGTATAATAATTTGTGGCAATGTCAGCAACGAAGCTGCAAATTCAAATGTGCACATTTGGCACGTTTCCATAGTAACCAAAATAAATAACTGCAGTCAACGTAAGTGAATATTATGAAACTTCAAAGTTCCCCTGACCCTCTCGATTTGACCCAAAGGCCTTAATTGCGACACATATGGTGTTTGGGGCGAGGCCTTTATCACCATAAAGGTTTTATAACTTAGTGATGAATGTCAGCAAATATTCGCTAACATCCAGTTGAAGTTAGAACTACACCACCTTCTTTGGAAATTCATCCAAATATACCAATGACAGCTTTAACGAGATAACAAATGACGAGGTTCAAATAGTTCAAGTAGATGCCCTCCTTCTCTTCACGGGGGTGTGTACGCCTGTTATTTTTCGCGTGGTGCTGCCACCCTGTGGCCAAATGAGTAACTACAAGGATCAAGGACACTACCACAAAAAACAAAACAAGAAACGATTGTGATTATAGTCAAGTGTAAAGTCAAAACAGGTGAGTGAGTGTATGAATTATTGCCATTAAATATGATGCAATTAAAGAGGCAAGAAGTCTTTTTTTCTTTTTTTATGTCCCTGATTCTGTTCAAGACTTTTGCAGTTCCCACTCCCACTGCGGTTCATTGAAGAACGAAACGTTTAGGAACAAAAAGACAAAATGGCTGGCAATATGGGGAACACACAGACAAAGCTGCTGCTACCACTTGACCCCAAGTAATTGGAAGAATACTGGATGGATGAAAGAAAAACACTTTTCCATTGATATATTGTCAATTGTAACCATAGGATGCTTTTTTCAGAGGCTGGGCTACAAATAGTTTAAGTTCACTGGCGTCTTCCCTGCTAAATTAACCAGATACGGCAGAACAGGATTCAAGCACGTCTCCTTTATTGAACTCCCTCTCTCGAACGAGGCTCGCTCGGTTACACCTCTCTCTCTTTTGCGCTCATGACATGCGCAGAACACAAAACACTTCAGTATGGAAACTAAAATACAAAACCAAAGTTCATAATTCACAAAACAAATATGAGTTAATTGCAAGTAAAATAATATTATTTATATAATCATGTATATTAAATTAGACCATTTTTTAAAATCATTGCTTTTATGAACCGCTATCTCAAGTATCTCTTTCGCCCTCTAGTGGTGAAAAGAATAAACTACGTCAAGCTTTATTACTTGTATCTTCCAAGATCACAGTTCTTCATTTCGCCTGATGCGTTCAATGCCACTTCTTTTCCACATAATCATCACCCTGCAAATACCCATGACATGAATTAGGATAAAGCAGCTCGACAAGGAAAAACATTCACTGGAGAAGTGTGCATAAACAGTATATTTATAGACACAATTACTTGCTGTTCATTTGCAATAGTATGCAAATAATAATAACCTCATCTTACCCCAAGGAGAGGATAAGGAGGAGCAGCAAAGATGTAAAGCAGATGGCAATGAGCGTGCGTGATAGGGGTGGCGTAGTGGGGTGTATGTGCATCCCATCATAGTCAACGTGTAGCTTCCCTCCTGGGAGCAGAGACAGCTGAAATATATCGTGCAGCTCGGAATGGCCCGTCACTACGTGGGGGGTCACTTGGGGAAAGGGAAACAGTCAAACATGGAACACGTACGGAGAGATAAAGAATAAGTCGCTTGCACAAAAAGATTGTTGGGGGCCTTTCATGCTTATCCATCCATCCATCCATTTTCTTGGCCGCTTTTCCTCACTAGGGTCGCGGGGGTGCTGGAGCCTATCCCAGCTGGCTTCGGGCAGTAGGCGGGGTACACCCTGAACTGGTTGCCAGCCAATCGCAGGGCACACAGAGACGAACAACCACACTCACATTCACACCTAGGGACAATTTGGAGTGTTCAATTAACCTGCCATGCATGTTTTTGGAATGTGGGAGGAAACCGGAGTACCCGGTGAAAACCCACGCAAGCACGGGGAGAACATGCAAACTCCACCCAGGAAGGCCGAAGCCCGGACTCGATCTCACGTCCTCTGCACTGGGAGGCGGACGTGCTAACCAGTCAGCCACCGTGCTGCCCCTTTCATGCTTAGTCAAAGTCAATTAATTGATTATGAATTAACAAAAATCAGCCCAGTAAAGTGGTCCCGACTTATTAAAAAAATGTCGTTACTGAAATAAAACAGACTACATTTCACGAAAATATGAACAAATTTTAATTACTTTTTTAATTTTATTTATTTATTTTAGTCTTAGGCTTTTGGGGTTTACTACTTATGATGCATTAGTGTCTGATAATATTTGTCTATTATTATTATTATTTTTCTAAATGCATTTCAATGGGTGCCAATTATACGGGGCTTTTTTTTTTTTGCTATATATGCCCAGTCCCTAACCCCGCGAATAGCAAGGTGGTCCGCTGCATGCAAAGGAAGCCAAAGAAATGAAGGGTCTTCATTTTCAACAATGGATTCTAAAATGATTTCATGTCATGTATTTCTCACACTACCTGTGAGATAGTAGTAAACTCTGACCATGGAGATGCGATTGGAGAAGATCTCACACTGGTAGGTGCCCTCGTCCGACACGCTGGCGGATGGGATGAAGTACACGTTGTCCGTTTCTTCCATCAATTCTTCAAACAGCTCCACCTGCTGAGTTTTCATCTAACAAGCAGCAGAACATTCTTTTATCTGACAAGTTTTTGCTGCTCTGTAAATTTGAGAAAAGATTTTGTCTGTATTAATTTGTCAGTAGCATTTTTGCAACACTACATACACTTGAAGGCACATCCACACTTTTTTTTTTAGCCCCTTGTGTGCCATTTTGCCCTTTTTCATCAAAGAGAAAGCATGGAAAAAAATACACTAGGGAGCTGACATTTCAAGGGGATTGTTAGAACATGTAGAGTTTCAAAATGACACAAAGTGGGTAATTTCTAAATGATTGCAAATGGGAGCTAGAGATTTATGCCATGTTTCTACATAAAATGGCCCATTTTGGTCACATTGACTCCAAATATAAATCATGATTTTTGATATACTGTAAACCTGATGTGTTATAAATGCATTCTCGCAATTACTGATGCATTTCCTACATAGCCGTCTCAGAAATATGGGAATATAGAAATTGGTGCGTTGGCAGCTCTTAAATCATTCACTCCCAGCCATTTTCACTGAAGCAATTCCCTTCGCTCCCGGCTGTTTTACTGGATTTTGACTAATTTTGCAAGGCCAACAGAATATTGTGTTCTATTGCTATAAATCATGAAACCTACCAAAAGAAAGATTAGAGTCTCTTCTTTCTTTAGGAAAAAAAAGTATATTTCTATCTGTTTCACAAATCTGTTTAAAACAGTGGGGAGAAGAAATTCTTTGCAACATGGCCCTGGCTGATCCCTTATACTCTGCTGCCACCTGCTGGTCCTTTTCTGTAATAACTACCATTGCTTTAAGCGACATCTTGAGGTCAGAGACAGCTTCAAAGCCTTCTGTATGCTCGAGCATAAAAAAAAACCCCATAAAAATATAAATAAATATGTTTTTGGGACCATGGAAACATTTAAAATAGAATGTTTTTATACGCTTTGGGGAGAAAATGAGTTAACCATTAGGTGGTGCAAGAAAATAATGATTTTTCAAGCATTGCAATGACTTATCGTTACAATTTTAGTACATATGAAGAACAAATATCTTTGTGTGTGTGCATGCATATTCCTAATTGTCTTAGTGATCACACTTCAAGAGCATAGCACAATTTGGGCTCAATAACGCCAGGCTACTTAAAGCAAAATACCACCCACGGATTTGAAGGAGCACAGATTGGCCCTCGTCTTTTTTTCCCTCCCTCCTTGCTCATGTTTTTCCTTTTTTTCCATCTAGAAAAACTCGGGGCACTAAGTAGCGAACCGTCAGGCTCCCTCTGTTGGTCATTGATATATTTCATTTTTCACCGGTGTTACTATTACTACTGACTATTCAACTACAGTAAGTCTGAGAAAGATGATGAAACTTACTTTCTCTGCATATTTCCAGACCTTCAAGATTTTCTTATCTTGGGGTAATGGAAATTTCACGTCGCACAATATTTTAATCGACGCGTCCTCTGCCGCTGTTATGCTTTGAACTGAAAACACACACACATGAGGACACACAGGCGGTACATAACATTCCCCCGGGTCACCTTTCGCAGACTGAACCCTCCTCAATAATTCCACTTAAGCCGAGTCTCTGAGGAGAAGAGTCGAAGTGAGCATTAGCATTGCTGTATGGAGTTGACATGATACCATAGTGTGTGGGAGCCAACTGTCATCTTGCATAAAGAAGCCAAGGGCTTAAAGTGGAACCTTGTGCGAACGATATAATGCGTGGAAATAAGTCGCTTTCTCCCCACGTGGTACTGAGAGCATTTCAAGGATCAAAAGTGGAGACTTTCCAGGAACAAGGATGCTTGGGAGGGTGAAATCAGACGTATGTAAGGATGTGTCAAATGTGAACTGCAACATTTTTGCTTTCTTACCCGGGCAGTCAAGAGGAAAATCGCAGGAATCAATTTTGCAAGTTACACAGCTGTATTGGCCTTCTTGATACCCTGGTGGACGCATTGAAATATTCCATTGTAAACGTTGACAAGAGGCCTTGTGCAAAGTGAATGTTTTAAGAGGCACTAACCGCATGGGCCGATGCATTTGCCTGAAAACAAAAAAAAACAGCAACAGTTAACTGTGATTAGAACTGTTGCTCGACATGACAGCTTCTTGTCCCCTCCGCAATGCGTGAAAAGCTGTGATAACGTAACTAGCCTATTACTGCAGGAGTACCGAGATCAGAGGGAGCTATGATGACTCAATACGGGGCTTCACTATGGATGAAAAGATGAAGGGAAGGGAAGGGGCGGAGACCACGTCTCACCTCGAGGCAATTTGGAGGCTTCAGCGATGAAATGTTTGGCCACTGCCTGCAGGTCCTTTTCCCAAACACTCTCTGGTAGGACAGGAGACAGAAGAGGAAGACGCACACGTTTTTCACTCAACATTTCAAGCTGCGTCAAAGAGAATCATTTTGAAACTTGAACATCTCCATTTGAGAGCTAACATAACAATTTTTGGGGATGACGACCACGTTCAAAAGTCAATTAAGAATACGGATAAACATTTATTTTGATGACAAAACGCCAATGAGGGTTAGGGTCAATATTTCATTAAAAGCTGTTAAATTGTCATTTAGGAGTAATGATAAAATGTCATTTGGGAATAAGGCTGGAAACTCATTTAGGAGCAATATTAAAAAGTAATTCAGTCTGATGACAAAATGTCTATTAGGATTAATGCTTGTATGTCATTTAGAAGCAATTTTAAAAAGTAATTCAGATGGATGATAACATGTCCTTCGGAGCAATGTAAAAAAGTAATTTAGGAGTCATGTACATCATTCAAGAGGAATTGAAAGGGAAGTCAACTGAAAAATGTTCTTTATATTATGTTCTATGCAGCCCCTCTAGTGTAAACACAACATTCAGATTGATATTACGTTTGTGGAACGCGAGTTAAGCAATAAAATCCACTTTTTTTTTTAATCCATCACAGGGGGCGGCCATTTTGTCGCTTGCTGTTGTCTGAAAAACGCATCACAGTTGCTCGTGGCTCGGATAAACAACCAATCACGGCTCACCTGTTTTCTGGGTTTGGTCATGTGACATTCACAAGCTGAGCCGTGATTGGTTATTACTGGGATGGATAAAAAATGGGTGGATTTAGCTGCTTAACTCATATTCCACAAAAGTAGTATTAATCAGAATGCCGAGTTTAGACTAGTGGGGGAACACACAACATGTTACTTCCCTTTAATGTAATATTTCATTTAGGAGTAAAGTCAAATGTAGTATCAGCATGTTAAAATGTCAGGAATGGAACATGTTAACATGTAAGCAGTGTGAAGCTCTATTAAAATGTCCTTTTGGAACATTCGTGTATGTTATTTAGTACAATAATATTAAAATTTGATTTAGGAGCAATAATGTATGTCTGTTAGCAGTATTTACTTTTCGTCTTTAGATTAAGAAAGAGCTCGTTCATGATGTCCGTCAAACTGTTCACATGGCCTTTTCCTGTCAAAACACACACACACACACACATGCATTAATATCAGATGACAATGTTACAATGAGATTATGCCATCTGTTTACTTCACAGCATCTTGGTGGCAAGTAAATGTAACATGTTGTGAGGAATGCTTTGATAGGTTATGATCTGGAGTACAGTGAGTATGGAGTATTCTGATTAATTTACGTTTGTGGAATATGAATAAAGCAGCAAAATCCACCTGTTTTTATTCATCTCAGGTGGGGGCCTTTTCGCTACTTGTTGACTGAAAATGACATCACAGTTGCTTTGAGCAAAATGTGACGTCATTTTCACTTGAACAGTGGATTTTGCTTCTTAACTCATTTTCCACAAACTGACTTTGACACTGAATTTGACTTCCTTTTAAATGCTTTAAGCATTGTATCATTTATGAGTGTTTCACACGTTGCTAGAAAGTTGAAACTATTGGCGTCAAGAGATGTACCACTTGTGTTAGCATGGGGACTTTGCGCCCCCTTGTGGATAGAATATATAAACTGTGTGGCACAAAAGCAGAAGACGTTTGTTTGTATTGGAACAGGGGATGTCCAACCTACTGTACATTTTGTTTCATACTAAACTTTTGATGAGCAAAAATGAAAAGCAAAAAAACCCCAAAACATTTACTTACACTGGTGGATTGATTTGAACACAGTTAACAAATTAAAGGTGAAGCCTGTCACGTGGCCCTTTCAACAGGTCTGTATACTAAAAAACACACACATCTGAACATACCGACTTTGCCGGCGTCGATCACATCGAGATTGTTGTTGAACAGGCGGTCTAAAGCTTTGTAGCAATTGCCAGCGTATTTTCCCTTATTCTTGTCAATTTCATAGAGCTCGCACACTGTAGCAATGTCCCACGTCTTTACCAAGCATTGAACGCAGCCCACGGACAGCCTGAAAGCTCCACACAACAGACACAGAAACAAAACACACAAATTGGACGAGCACATTCTAAATATATATTTCACTGTGAATGGAACAGTCAATTCACCACAAATGAGCGCTACTTAACCCCAACGAGGCGTCGCCGTGACGACACGTTTGAATCGTTGATGAGTACTCGTCGTCATATAAAAGTATATTTACAGTCCATCTCTACTTCCAAAAATAAGAAGGCTGTCAAAACCTTAATATTGTGTTCTTATTTTGGTGTTTTTAATATTTCTTAGTGTAAGACCCCTGGCAATTTATTATTAATTTATTTTCCTTTACTGTTATAACATTGTGGATATCACGTGTTAAGTGGTAATACGTCATAATTCGTTACTAAATCGTTTACATTGATAAAAAATGTTTTCCAAACTCACCTTTGTCGACTTCATGGCTGAATTTTTTTTCACTTAATACTTACGAAATATGAAATATATTGATCATTTTGTAGAGGTAGCTGGCGCTGTCCCCAACATTTGATGTTACCTTTTTCCACTACGCAGTAGTCTTTAAAATCAGGGGTGGCCATTTTTTGTGACAAAGGGCAATTAGAAACAATGAATTATTTTGGAATACAATTATTCTCATTTTAAAATGTGAATGTGTAATTAACTGATTATTTAATCAAATACTAAATTGCTGCACAGTACATGTAACATTTTCACAACTCATTATTTACAATAAATACACTTATGATAAAGAACATAAATTAAAAAACAAAACATAATCAACACATTTGAAGTAAAAATGCATGCGCACTCAGGCGTAAAAACGGGCACATCTTGATTTTCGTGCAGTTGCAAGCTTCCTTTACAGTATTAGGGAATTTTGGTTTTTCTTTTGCATGCCTCTGGCACACGTAACAATTTGGTAGCTGAAAGTACACTAAACTTTACACCAGCTGAAAGCTCACACACACATTTGGGGGGTGAAAGCCAGTCTGTAAGTGGCCACTTCTCAGCAACCAACTTGATTATATCGAGTGGAGATGCTGCAGTTACTTAAAAAAATGTACTTTGCACCCGCTGATCTCCTGCATGAACTTCCGGCAAGTCAGTTTATGCTTCCGCCATGCAGACCGTGTGCCTCACCTGCACTGAATTTGAAGGGACAGTGAGAAGCAACCCCCAATGACTGGGAAGCCAAATGGGCTGTGTTCACTCCCTCGACGGTGCAAATGCAAAGTCATGTGTCTACAAAAAAAAACACGTAGTGGTATTTAATTGTTCTGTCACTGGCAAAGATTATTTGCTACAATATTTGTAGTAGTCATCTTTTCAGACCAATTAGGCCTAATTTGAGTATGTGTCCTCTCACAGGAAAAGCCAGAGTGGGCTATATTAAGATTTTTTTTCTCCCAATGTATTGTTGTAATGCGTCTCAGTGTGGATGAGCTCCCCTTTGGGTGCTTTTCCTCACATGTTTTCTCTGTGCCCTGCCATGTTATGCTGTATATTTTAATTGCACAGCACTTGAGTTGCATTTTTATGTATGTAAAAGTTAAACATATAAAGTTTTGATTTGTTCCAATGTTTGTTCAGTGTTTATGAACCAAAATCCTTGTGTGCTGTCATGTCATCCCCGAGTTGCGCTGAGCCGCTGGCGCCGTGATGGTCATGTGAAGTGTGGAAAAAATGGCCAATTATCGAGCTTTTTCTTCTTTGAATGACGTCATTCTGAAGTCTGGATGCCATGTGGCGCTATGCTGCCTCTCACAGGTCTTTCTTGGTACTGCCGTCACTTCTAAGCACACCAGCCACTGAGAGCACTAGGCACACCCACTGTGATTTCATTCCTTTTCAAGTGCCTTTTTAAAATGGGTTAAGATGGTAAAAATCATCATGTGTAATCAATGAATGAAGTGACCGGTGTAGCTCTTCGTGTATTTACCAAGAGGGCGTTCCAGACACCTCCCGCAAGTCTTTTGTCTTCTCTAGTCTACCTCAATGCAGCACTTTTACTGCAGAGCAGAGATGGAGTGAGCCAAAGATGGTTTGGGGGGGAAAGGGGGGGGGGGTTAATGCTGATGTATATATCAGGAGGGAGACGGATGAAGTAGGAAGCGTGTCTGTAAGAACAAGAATAAATCAAGGCCCGAAGTCTAACCGGTGGTCCAGGAGGAACAAAGGAAGCCAAGCACGTTCTTGGTGATGAGCAAATGAGGCAAAATGAGGCAATGAAGGAGGAAAGGCAGTGAAAGGGACAACAGGGAGGGAAGAGGAAGAGGTGAGCCAGGCCACAAGTGACAAAAAGGGGGAGAGCGAGCAGGCGGGACTACAAATCACGCCGACCGCCTCATCACATCCTGTATCCCCCTCTTGTCTACCATCCTCCCTCCTCACGATGGCTGCGTCTCCATGGCAACCAGACAGGGTGCCTAATACACCAACTTAATATATTTCCAGTGGCAGGGTGAGCGGGCTACTAATGCCTTCATCTGTCTCGGTGCAGACAAGCCAATCAATATTAGACAAAAGTCTGCTGCTGGACTGCCAAAGTTTGTAAGCGCATGGGGAAAATCCCAAGTGTGTGCACGAGCGTGTGTGTGTGTGTGACAGTGAGCGAGCGAGGGCGGGAGCGTTCAATCCGTCTCTGATGTGTGTGCTGCCAAGGGCACTTTGATCGAATCTCGTTATGTCCTACGACACTTAAAATGTGCTCATTCACACATTTTGAAAAACAAGCTAGCGTATTTCTGTTCGGGGGTGTTTATTTACTCCTGCAGGTAGTGCGAGGCGTGTATTTGAACAAACACATTTTAAAAATATACAAAGTGAAGCGGGAGTTTCAGAGGGAAAAAATGGTTATGGTGGACAGCAGAAAAGCAAAGAACCAAGGTAGTCTAGAACATGTTTATTAGACACATGTAATACAATGAGAAAACGTATATAAAAAGAAACTAGGCATGTTCAATACTACTTTTATCAGACCGATACCAGTACGAGTAGCCACCGATACCACTAGCACTTTTGATTCATAACATTTCCCCAAACATAACAATGGCAGATCATTTTAATTACTTGAATATCCCAGTTTAGCATTTTTCCTTAAAATCCCATGAAATGATTGGGAATTTTCTATTCTTTTAATTTCTAGCTCCTGATCCTAAAACAGCAATAAGAGGCCAGTCAATGTATCCGATAACTTGAAATAAGACTGGATATTGGCCTAATATGCATACCTGGTATCGGTACTTGCCCATCCCTAAAAAAAAGTATAAAACAAAAAATAATGCGACAAATAAGCATCCAACCATTAAAAAAATAATTATATTTAGGAATACAAGTAGCTACCATTTTAAGAATAAATATGCTTCACTACTTTTCTATAAAGCAGAAAATTCATGGATTACATAATTATAGTTTAGCATAAAAATGATCTCCAAACGAGTGCAATGACAGTTCCAGAAAACAACTAAAAAGGATTCAGGTAATTACTAGTACTGTTAATCTATAGCAGCAGATTCATAAACCTGACATTGTGCGCTGCTCCAATAAATTTCTTTCCGCACTGCAGCTCACTGAAAGAAACGTAAACGCAGCAGACAACATTGTGGCGTGATCACGAGTCTACCGGAACGGGTACGCTCATCGATAAACACGCCGTCCGTTTCTTACATCTGACGTCCGTTTTGGTTTGCGTCTCAATTCACGTTTTATTGTCTATTTGTCAACAATGGACTGAGGCCATTACAGTTACTCCCGCATCCCCCTGGTGGGAAAATGGTGGCGTTTATTTGCAAGTCATTTTCGTCATGTGGATGTCGGGATCACACGACTTGAGGCAACCTGCCATTTTTCCCCCCTTAACTAATGAGCATTAGCTGGTCTAACAAAAAGCTTACTTCAACATGAAATAATCGGCATCATTAAGTCACAACTTAACTTTTCATATTTTATTGACATCAAGAGCAGTAAAATGTACAAATGGGGTACGAGAGCTCGATGGTGACAAAAATGGAAGGGTCGCGACTCTTGGCTGTCTTCCTTGGCCCCGCTTAGGGTGTATGTCACAAAGCCAGCCAACAGAGCCGCCCCCCTGAGAGGGTGCCTGCTGCAGTCGGGACCCTTGAACCCTTGTCCAGCCTGAGCCATGTGGTCCAAAAATCCAAATGCGTCATTTGGACACATTGCGGAAACCCGGTGAGATGCTTCATTGTTAACATTTGTAGACCAAAATGTATTTATTTGATTGTTGCATCCTATTTTTCCATCAATGTATTTTTGTCTACTCCATTCTTAATATCAAGGTTATAATCATGCATGACAGATTTGAGTTAAATGCATGCGTCATATTCCAGGCTATATATCAATCACATGACATCTACAACAACATTGAAAGCGACGTTGAAACTGAATGCAGCCCTGTTCCCGAGGACCTCACCTGTGACCTGCTTTGACCTCACAGGTTAAGGGTCTCAGGGACAGAGGGGCATACTGGGAAATGAAAACGCGCCACTGCGGCTTCGATGGCAACGACAGTAAAGGAATAAGGGAGACGAACATTGGTCGCGGCGCCAAGACAAAGACATGACCTCATCTCACATTTTGGTTTCTGCGGCACCGACCGACCCGAGAGAACAATCGCCGCACGATCACGGGCAACTAATATAAATCACGGCGGGCCGCATCAAAAGCACATTTGATTTATTGGCAAATTGCGGCATCTAACAGACTATTAGTGAGGTGAAAAAGGGGAGGGGGGCGCACTATATCACACTTACCTTCTCGGAAAATACACCGTGCACCAATCGCGCCACAGCTGCCTGTTAGGGAAATTAAAACAAGACTTAAAATGAAGGATTTACAGTTTAAGTGGTCTCAAACATGCGCCTGAGTGTGTGCCAGTCCAATTAGGAACATTACAGACTGGCAGCCCCACTCGTGACATACACACATTGAATTGGCATAGGCATGATGTCATCATATGAAATTCAAAGGTGGTCTTTGCGGGTCTGAAGGTTACCAACCTGTGCTCCTTCAGCATCTTGGCTCATACTGGAGGTGGGGGGTGAAGGGGGTGGGCAGTCGAAGCAGCTGTGTCACACCTGAGAGGGAAGACGCCCGCATCAGACTTCATTCATGTTCACGAACGTCTCAACGAGAATGAATGACGCAATACCCCCCCCCCCCCCACCAAGTCCATTGTTGCATGTTCCACAACATTAGCGTGCGAGCTTCTCAATTCTCCGACAGCTGCGCATTTGATTCATTCACCTGTCAGATTCCAAAGTGTGAGAGCGTTTCCAATCGTACCGACGCATTTGAACGCAACACTTAAGCACACAAACCCAGTGAACGAAGCGACTTTGAAAACCAATTACCTTCCAGTGGCGACTTTTCCTTGCAGGTTGCGAGTGCCTCCTCTCTCCCGATGCTCGACGCCAGATGGCGAGCCCAGTGGCAGGTAGCTCGCAGGAGGGAATTATTGATTGCTGCGTTGTGCGTCTGCCTACCTGACCAACGTCCACGCGCCACTGCAACCTTTTGTCTCCGCAGGGCTGCCGCCACAATGCTGCAAAGAAAGAAATGACAAAGAGATCATGTTGACTTCAAACACCAGCAAACTATTCGCCGCACACTTGGCGGCGACACACACACGCGCGCGTGCAAAATCATTTACCCTCCGTGTTGCATTTAGTCACCACGCGCCTCTTTGCATCACAAGTCTTCTTCCCTCCTCCTTTTTCTCTCTCCCTCTCTCTCTGTCGTCCCTCCGTGTCCCTCTTTTTCCCCTCACGTTCTCACAGCCGCACGTCTGCACACACCAGTCTGTCAGCCACTTGCATGTGTGTGTGTGTGTGTGTGTGAGTGTAAGTGTGTGTGTGAGACGAGGGAGATAGAGGGCGGGAATAAGAGTGCAACGAGTGCACGGATGTGTGTATTTGTGAGCGAGAGAGGGCGCATGCACGTGTGTGAGAGCGATGGGGAGGGGGCTGGGGTTGGTGGCAAAGCCGCTAGCTGGAAAGTGGGGATGAAGGGGGAGGGTCAGAAATCTCTAATAGGATGAAAATAGAGAGAAAATATGAAGCGCACCAGTGTAGTGAACCTTCAGGGTGATGTTTGCCGCCTCCTTCTACATGTACGCCAATCAAGACGTCATTCGGTTATAGATTAGCAACATTAGCTGTGCTAATGTTGACCGACGTGGTCATGTTTTAACTGTCACGTCCAAAAGGTCGCCTTGACTAGACATGCTCAAGACACAGGTGGAAAGCAGTCAGTGGAACGGTTCTTCAATATGAACATGCTCAGTGCAAGTTAAAAAAAATTAAAAATATATATTTTTTAACTTCATGCATGACGTCACATGACAGGCCAGGTCAGTGAGCATTGAAGAGTTTACTCCGCATGTATGTTGTGCTTTTTCTTTTTGGTAACAAGAGGAGGGTAGTGATAATTGTTACAATTGTTACTTCATAAAAAAATATTTAAATAACTTTTTGGATGAATTGTACTTGTCAGAGAAGCTTTAATGCAACATACTTTTTACTTGCGTATTCTCCTAAGTACAAATGCAACTTTTACTTCTAGTCCATTTCAATCAGACGCATGCATTCAGCTTGCGACTTAATCGGGTCATTCTGTGTCATTTCATCAAATGCCTCCCACCTGACCATCTCAGAATGTCCTGTAAAAATTCAAGTAAAAAGACACAATCGTTAATCGTAAAATTCCAAAATATTAGGTCTCTATTGTCAATATTTTTCCCATGAAAAATCATTGAATGTATGGGTAGGTTAAACAGTTTATGCAATCATACTCTGAAAAATACATTTTTAAACAGCGATATCTGGAATACTATCTCGATCTCAACTGTAGCTTTCAAAATTTCTACACTTAATATGTGTTACCAATAGCTTCCAAATTTGGAATGTCAGGCACGGAGCTCAACTAAAACTTCCAAAATTTGGCTTGAAATAGCAAATTTGAAGAGTGGCTGAGCTCCCAGTTTTGTAGAGTAAAGGTCACTTCTACTTCTATCTCTGGAATCATCTTAAACAGTCTCCAAAATATGATTTTCTTGGATGATTACAGTAGTTTTACAGTTATTGTGGCAAAGAAAAAATAAATAAAGAGGAAACAAATCTTTGCCCAACTTCAGAGCCATATTCCAAAAAGCTATTAGGTTCAACCTTAATTTTTTTGAAAGAGTCAAATTCTTGTTAAAATCATACTTTAAAAATTGGGAGGGTGTTTTGTCTCATTCTGACACTTTATTTTTTAAATCCTTACATTAGTGGTGGTTGTGGCTGTTTTTGGTACTGCATGTCCAAGCCTACGAGTAAACATCACAGCAGGGCAATTCAGAAGACTCCCAAGATTTCAATTTCTACAGATTGAATTTTTATGCTCCCTGGCTAATTGAAGCATGTCAATGCAAAGCTTCTCATTGCGTCAGCTGGAGTGAGATAATTTGCTGCCAGCTGAGAAATAATTGCCCATGAATTCATTCTAAATAGATTTTATTATTAATGATTAATTCATGATTAAATATGATTATTTTTTTAAAAGAAATTCTGTGATGGCAAGGTGTGAAGATTTTCAGAAATTTGATGAAATGACCGGGACTGACAGAGAATTGTGCCTCAGACGCTGTCACGGGACTCTGTTCTACCAAGCCAACGTACACGTGTTGAAAAAAATGGTTGGTACCTTTCAGTAAATGAAAAAAAAAAAACAGTGGTCACAGAAATAACCTGACTCTGACAAAAGTAATTATAAATAAAAAATCTATGACATTTAACCAATGAAAATTAGACATTGCGTTTTGAACCGTGGTTCAACAGAATGATAAAAAATATATTATAACAGGGCTGTACCTTTAGCTTAATATTTTGTTGCACAACCTTTTGAGGCAATCACTGTAATCAAACGATTTTTGTAACGTTCAATGAGACTTCTGCACCACTCAGCAGGTATTTTAGCCCACTCTTCTGTAGACCTTAATGCGCAAGCACAAATATAATACAAGGTAGGAACCAGGCCGAGGTAGAAAATTTGCTGTCACTGCAGCTATGTCCCTCTAGCTGCCCAAACACGCTAACAAACCCCCCATTCACCAGTGCTCAGGCGACTGTAAACGGCGACCCACCAGCTACTTGTAACTTCAGAGAGTTCCCAAGCCAACTGCTTCACCAGCTTTCTTCCCCACAACACCAGCCTACATTTGCCTTATTCTGTGTTATTTTATCAATATTAAATTCATCAATGTTGTAGTTAAAGTAATATTTTCCTCATAGATCAAAATGTACTTGTGGCCAACTCTCAGTTGTACTTTACAGTCACTGATCTTTATATATATTACTGGATAGCCGATAGTCCATACACGCCCGTGCAAGCCATTGAAGCCAGAGGGCGGCCATCTTACTCCTCCCATCTCGCGAGCAGACTCCTGTAAAACTATACGTATACGCACAGATTAGACATATACAGCTCGTAGGCTCTTAGGGGGCGGGTGTAGGGGGTGGTTGGCGGTGTGGTCAATATTTTTTAACAAGTGGACGGTATGTGCTGCTTTGAACACCCCCTTTTTCTTTTATCGCTCAGTTCCTTAAATCCCCATGTTAGAGTTGGCAGAGGCGACTTTTGTTGAATTACAGTTATAATTCTTTAATAAAAACATATACAAGTTTCCTCCTGTAAACATCATTAAGCACATAGTTGATACGTGTATTTAAGTCAAGTTGTTAAATGTCTGAAGTCCTCTTGTTTACGTTCATGCTTTTTCTACTAAGTACTGTCTCAAATAGACTCCGATTTCGATACTGTAAATGTATAGGATCGTATGTCAAGAGACGTTTCTTGGGAGGAGTAATATGGCAGCCTCGCGGCTTCAAAAGTCTTGGCCTATCGGCTATCCAGCTATATATACAGATCAGTGCTTACAGTTAACCAAGCTAGCAATAGCATTTGTCACATTATACACACTTGCTCTCTTTCTCTCTCTCTCTCTCTCGCATACACTCTTGATTATAGAAGATGAGTTAAAGCATACTACCAATGAGAGCAAGCTGTTTTCCATACTACCAATGAGAGCAAGCTGTTTTCCATATTGAAATTAAGGATAAAAGCGAACCAATTAGAACAAAGCTCATTTACACATCAAATATTAATACAATCTCATCTGCCAAAGACATTTTGGACCAACTAGTAGCTTGAAAAAGGGCATTCTGTGCATTTCCAAGCCAAATGATATTCTAAACGTAATAACGGATAAAAAGCAGTTAGGTTAGGTGGTAGTCGCAAGTAAAAAATTGACCAACTCCACAATGATCCTTTAAGTATCCGTCTTCTTACATAAGGATACATTTTGGTGACAAAACACAATACATACACACATGAAAATCCTTGTCCGTGACTTTGCGCAAGTCAACACATCGGCGTACAACAACACTTATTCAAATTGAAGAATCAGTTTCAACAGGGTGCCAAGAGAAGACTGTGAGGAGAGAAGAAGAAAATACAGTACACAGGAAGTTGTGTAAATTCAAAAGCAATGTCACTGTATGGGAGGTTACTTCTTATTTGAGACAGACTGCCAATGCCAATTATTTGTAGTCAAGGAGAACAATAGCTGATTTTTGGAGGGAAAAATATTGTCACAATTTTTAAAAATACAAGTAAGTTCCAGCTCTTTCAGATTGCAAAATGTTTTTTGTTTTTTTTTTTACATTAAAGACTTCTTTGTTTTAAGATCCTAAAAAACAAGTTCAGGATGTCATCAGTATGTCTTAAAAAGTTAAAATTAAACTATCATAGCTTCCTATATTTTTCTACAGTAAAAACAAAAGCAATAAAATAAATACTAATCAATATCATATAATTTAATACAATATAACAATCAAATTGTTCCCTGAGGTTTTAAATTGATCTTTTATCATCCACCAGATAAAGAAAAAGGCTGATTATTCGACAAAAGACCGGATATTGATGCAGATTCTCTGCCCGGCCGATAAGCTACATTTTATCAAAAGTTTGTTCTTAATACGAATTGTGGTTTTATAGAAACATTGTTTCAAAATCCCCAGTTGTCAACCAGCAATCCAAAATGGGTTGTTTGACCGTACTGTAGTAAAAGTTTGTGGAATATGATTGTTTTTTTTTTTTTTTAGTTTTGCATATTAACATCCCATCACAAGATTTTCTCTTAATTGTAACCGTTTCTTGTTAAGCTGCCCACTCAAGTCTATAGGCAGTTTGAGTATGATATTAATACCAGAGAGTTGTTGACCATGAAGGGTAAAAGAATCAAACGTCCTTCAGGTGAAATAGAAAATGACAGTAAATACAATTTGAACCCGATGATAAGAGGACTGTTCAGTTGGGCGAGGAGATGCTACACTTTATGTAAGCGTCGTTAATGACTTGAGAGTGTTCAGTCAAGAACATGAGCAGTGTGTCACAATTGTCTGGGCTGATTTGATATAACACATTTGGTCTGCCAACAAACAAGATCATCTTTAAAGAGAAGTTAACAAAAACAAGCTCTCCCGGTGAAAGGCAAAAGCTGGCGTGATGGGAATCAATTAAGACAAACTCATCTTCACCTCTGTTAAAAATGCTTTCAGATGAGGATCTCATACATATGCATGAATGATGATGCCAACCTTTTTTCCGCCCGAAATTTAGGTTAGAAAAACAAACAATCTACACATTCATGATAGCTGATGAATATTCACGACGCAGCCTCTTGTTTTTAGACCTACATATATAAATACACAGTGCGAGTTCATCTACGTTCAGCTTTAGTCCTGTTATATTCGCCCCAGGATGCTACTGTCTGCATACGTGTCTGCTCACCTCAATGTGAGAAAAGGATCGACTGGCATCACTTTGCACAGAAAATGAAGAACTATGCAATATGTGATAATGCAACAGCACACAATCAAGTCTACACGTGCACAACCGAGTGCCCCGCTCTCAGCCTTGCAAGACTGCGGCCATCGTGGGAGCCATTTTGTCCTGAAACATTGAGCAAAGGCAGTTCTCAGAGGTCGGAGCATAACTCCCGGTCACATAGAGAATGTGACAGCCAGGTGTATGTGCCATGGTGTCTATCTGTGTGTGTGTGTGCGTGCACGCCTGCGGCTGTACTCTGCAGTGCCACTGAACTGAGAGACAAAGCACTGGGAGTGCTCCACGGGGATGACATCATCAGTCTGGGATGGTGTCTGCCTTGTCTGTCTCGGGGTCGAGACGCACTCAAATTGATCCCCCGAGAACGCAGACGCCATCGCAGAAAACAAAGCCAAGATTGGCATTTGCAGAGGTCAAAATTAGAGGGTGGTCTGCACTGGACTCTTTGCTGCAAACTTTGAGAGCAGCACATGAATTTAAAAAAAAACAAACATAAATCACGTTAAATGTGAGACGGACGGAAAAGGAGCCGGACGTGTGGAGTTGCTGCTGCCTCTCCACCGTGCTCATTATCCTTGGCCCACACGCCTCACTACTGTCAGGTGTTCATCTGTCTCCACTGGCAGGAGGGCGGTGTGCTGCAGGGATGATAAAGACGACCGGCGGTGCCGAATCAGCACTATTCTTATAGATGCCCCTTTTCTGGGAGGTGGGAGGGGAGACGGCTATAATGCGCTACAGTCGGCGCGTACTGCAAGCTGACAAACTGAGGAAATAGGAGGAGGAGGAGGAGGAGGAGGAGGAGGTAAGGTTATTGGGTTGAAAACTGGAATAAATTAGCGAGTGGGAGAGTCTGCGGGGTTGCCGGGGACGGTGCGTCAACGGTAGCATGCAAGCACAAAGTCACTGACAAGGCCACTCTACCTGCTGTATTATAGTGAAAAAAAATACACAATTTACTACCAAGGACCAACGTAGCGAAACGTGTTTCATGACTAGGCCAAATGTTTGTGCTGCAGTGGGATCGAAAGACTATTTCTGCCACGAACCAAACAACTGCACAGGAGGTGTTCCACATGACACATGGCTAGATGCAGCGAATAATCATAAAAACAACTTCCTGATGGCTGTGTAGCGCTTGCCATTAAGCCTGGAGGGGATAATATGCGCAACATTAGAAATGAATGAGTCACGTCGTTATCCACAAGGCGACATGCTCGCAGAGTAACAACATACTTACCTCTCGGCCGGGGGTACATTAGACGTGGCAAGAAGTGACTCCGCAGGGAAAGCTAGAAGGTTGTACAGTTATCTCCGTGCTGTTTATTATGCGAAACAATACAACCAACTACCTCACGCTGCAGAGCACAGACGGTGGAAGTGCACCCCACAGACACGATGTAGAAATGGAAAAAAATTAAAAAATAAAATCATCTTTTGACTCCTTTTAGCCCAGTAGAATGCAGGTTAAACATTTAATTGCTTTAAGGCACATTCTGTAACATTTTTTTCCTCCATTTTGAATCGATGCACATTTGCTAGCTGTGCAGAAACAAGCAGCAGATTTGCTGCATCATAACATGGCTGACAGACAAACCTGAATGGCACAAATACAGAGAGTGAGAAGTTTAACAACAATGAATAACCACATATTTACAACTCTCATGCAGGTGAGCGTACAACTGAAGGATTGACTACATGTTCATTCATGGGATTCTCATGTATTTCTAAGCAACTGATGCCCTCTACTGGTGACTGTGCCTCATTGTTACTCCAATGTCACAAGACTGCACACCAAGCGTGACACCAAGGTCTTGAAAGACACGTGAAAGATAGCAGTACCTCAATATTTGAAGACCCTAAGGTCGTGCAGTCTGGAAAAAAAATGGCCTCACAACAATAGTGAGAAAACTATCAGACAGACTATGCTGCTTGCAATAGGAGCCAAACTTCAGTCTTCAATTCATTTCCTTCATATTTTCTCATCCTTAACATGGTGTCTTTAGTCCTGTCTATCGCCATATTCTAATTAACAAAACCCAAATGAGGCTGCATGTTTTTTTTTTCTGTGCTAGCTGCCAAATGTAGCATCATGCCAACCAATGTCCCTACGACTCACAACTGTTCAAGATACCAAAAAGCAATACTTTTGGAGGGTCCGCGACAGCGGCGGGCAAGTGACCAACATACCAGAGCTGACAGCAGATCTGAAGTCGTGACAGCGTTTTGACAGGCAGCAATTAATGGCTGTGAAGAGCTGCCAGTCTACGCAATCAAGCAGAAATAAAGACTGACGGCTGCTGCTGCGTCATCCATCTTTGGTTCCGTGAGAGTGCCGTCTCACATTGACACATTTTCAATGTAAATCTGCTGCTGGCAAAAGGCAGCGTATGTAGGAGTGTTGCAATATTTGCGTAAGTAAAAAATGGAGTAATTTGTCACATTACACCTCTGGTTGAACTTTGGAGCTAAGAGGTTACAACATGAAAAAAAATCTCATAGACTTTGGCAAGCCTTTCATCCTGATGTTTCTGATTGTCATCCTGATCCTATTCTTACTCTGACCCTTCTGCCACCCCACCCTCCCCCCCGCTCAACACTCACAAGTCCCTATCTCCCTAGCCTCTTACCCTTTTAGCCACCCTCCGTCAGCATTTCCCCAGCTGCGCCAAGCCTTTCTACAGCTCCCACCGCCTCTACCTGATTTCCCAGTGTGTCGAACGTTCGCAGTCAAATCACGCAGAAATGCAGTGTAATTGTGCCAGTGTCAGCTATCCTTCTCTCGCTTGCTGCTCCCGCCACCCTTGTCTGGCGAAAAGCATCGCTATGGAAATTGTCTTAGGGGTGATCCATTAATGAGGCTTAACTTCAAGGTTTCTCTTAATTATCACGCTCTGGCTTTGACACAAGTTGGCCGGCCTGTCTTTAGAAGAGATGATGGCTATAGTTCTTCAAAGACATAGAAGAACTACATAGTAAATGATGCCGGTTGCTTTGAAGCTTTGATTTTGTGTGAGTGTGGGGGGGGGGGGGGGATCAAAATGATGGAACATAGAGATTGTGGAAGCTGAGCGGAATGTTCGGTACAGTTTGAGCAAGTACCAAAGCAGCGGGGCCAATTTCCACGATCAAACGTCCGTGTCCTCACTTCCACTCCCTCACAATGCAGCAAAAGTGTGACAACGTGTTGCAATGCTGATTTTGTTTTTCTAACCAGGCTCTTATACCAAGATGGCAAAAGGAGCGTTGCCATGGGAACCTTTTGCCTGGCAACCCAAACAGCCTGGCAACTAGCCAAACTGTTGCTATGGCACAGATGTGGACATATGCATGCTGAGTTGTCGGTGTGTATGGTGGTTCTTGACCAGAACTTTTGCCAATATTCTATAATTGACATCAAGAAACAGAACCTAACAAAATTAGCTGCTTACAAAATCTCTCAAGAGATCATCTATTTAACACTTTAAACATTCAAGCAGAGCTCTGTGGGCGTTCTTTACTTATTTGTTCACACATACCTGAAAATGTAACCTTTGCAGATAATAACATTGCTCTTCTAAGCACATACAGAACACTTACTTTCTTATTTACTGAGCCTTACTCTGCAGCACTAAGGCAAACAAGCGGTTGTGTTGCAGTCAAAGAGAAGCAAAAGACTTAACAATGACAAGTTTGAATCCCTAAATTTGAACTTAAGTAGAAAACTAATGGAACAAGTACAATTAAAACTTGCTTATAAGCCACTGCCATGATTTGTGTTTATGTTGACATTGTTTTGATCAGGTTTAGATAAGGTTAATATACTGTCATTGTTTCCACCTGCTCTCGTAAAAAATGACAACATTAAAAATAAATAAATAAATGTGATAATAAAACGGATATAAAAATATAATAAAAAAATAAAAAAAATTAATACAAAAATCAATATGAATGGAAATAAAAACTTCATATATATATATAATGAATAAACGTTTTTAAAAACCATATATTTTTTTATAAAAATAAATTGGAAGTAAATATATAAATAGATTTAAATATCATTCAATAAATAAAAAGACTCTGCTCTCATATTTATTTATTTCATGCTGCAGATGCTGTCAGCATGAAATCCGTTATGAAATATTATTCCAATGAGGGGGGCGTCCTAAGCGTCTATATCCAATCCCTTTAAAATGTTTTGTGGAAATTGGCTAAGAACTGAACTTTCCACTTGGAGGAGGTTGGTGTTAATGACAAGCTACGTGTGTTGTGTAGTCCTTTTTGCGTTCGCCGATATGAGAAATCGGTCAGTTGAAAAGTCAGTGTGCACTTTTCAAAGTTTATTTGCTCTTGGATGGGAAAAATGGAAGAATATAGGAAGAGGAAATCTGACAGGTCAATTGCATAACATCAAAATGGCGTTACCTTCTGATGCCTTCCTAGTTCACATGGTGCAGGTGCACCTCAGCCAGAAGGAAAAGATCCAGCTGAAACACATACAGACACATTGGGAGATTATTGGGAAGCTTAAATGACTGTTTAACCAAAAGGTCACGGGGTCAAGATCGGCAACAGCAAGTGTCACTGGACAAGGCCATGACATTCATGAGCTGCTCAGCTAACATCATCCAAAAGTGCAGTGGAGGATCCTTTATTATCTTTGGGACACTGCAGCATATTAATCTTTAAAGCGCATTACTATGCAGATAGCAGCTAATCTTAAACAGTGCCATAACTCACAAAGTTCACAAGTTCAGACCATTTCTTTAGACCATTTAATCAAATCTTAGTCAACCTCAACCAAACAGTTATTATTTGTTATAGTATACACGTGAGACAAGTTTTGGGATAATACTGTCCGAAAGTGTAACATTGTAATGAAATGTCAAAGAAGATTCAACATGATATTAAGATGAAGAAAACTAATTTGTGTCTTGACTGTTGGCATTTATGTAAACAGATTCTCTGACAACATGGCTGTGCGCTGATGGTAAATCATTTGACTTTAATGCCATACAATTACTGCTTGACAGCAGCGGGGAGGACATGACTGCTTGCGATGCAGACGCACCGTTTTCTGCGGCGTAAACATTGTGCGGTATTGAATTTGTGATATCTGTAAAGCATCTAAATGGAGGCAAAAGTGTTAAGCCTCCTGCTCCAGTCCGACAAATCGAACTTCAAACGAAGCAGCCAAACAGCTTTAGCTGTCCGACTACACAATGAGCATAATAACTCCCTGCCCGCTGGGAGCTGCAGCCTAGTTCATTTAGCCGTTGCGAGCCATGTCTGTGCACATGTGTCTTTGTTCGACCGCCAGCTTCTCGGAGGCTCCCCACCTTCTGCCAACTACAAAGCGGATGTATAGAGGAACCTTTTGGACCCCAATTTTACAGAGGAAACGCACCCCCCTGCTCCCTCTCCTCCCTTCTATTTACTCCTCACGTGTAATGCCTGATTGACCACAGCACCCCTTAAAGAGGTCAAAGGGCAGACAAAACAGTCTGGCGTCATGGCAACCTGTGTGCCACCAACCAGAATGGTAGGAGGAAAGCAGGGGGGCTCAAATGAGCTGTCAGTTAAGCCTTTTAAGAATGCTGCCTTGTGTTTAGACTGGTGTGTGTGTGTATAATACAGAAGCACACACACACAATGCACCTGCACCATAAAAGGGTCCCTTCAAATGTGCACCCCAGAATAATGAAGTCAAATCCCACCGAGGGATGCATACAAATGGGCGCCTAAGAAGTATTGAGATGATGCAGTGACGAGTGTTCGCCTCTGTATGTGCATGTGTGTCGGTGTGCGTGCGCGGGGGGTACACTCCTTTGGTAAGAGGTTCTTTGTGACCGCTCGATGCGGTGGCAGTGTGTCCGCGATAGGGGGGAGGGGGCGGTATAACGGATAAATGGGAAGCAAATGCATTCAGATCAATACTGAGCTGAGAGAGGGCGATTGGGGTTGAGAGGAGAGAGTGGAGAGGTGGTGAGTAGAGAAGGCAGGGGGGGGGCTATAGGGGGGACTGATTAATCATTCCTGTATTGTTATTGATTTTCTGTTAAGGGGGTGAGTCAGACTCTGAATTATGTGCCTCTGTGTGTACGTGTGCTCGGGTCCTCATTGGAGTGCAAAGTAATCAATTAGTCGCAGACTTCCCAACAGTTTTGCTATGCTCTATAAACCCTATAGAAACTCTCCATGCAGTAACTTTTTGACTGTCTGTTTGTAAATTCAGCACAACTACCACAAAGAGTTTAATCGGCAATACTTTGCAGTGAAAAAAAAAAGGGCAAATATTGTTTTCAGCGTTGAACAGGAACAAGGAAGAGAGGGGGGCGAACAGGAAATCCCCTGTGAGGAGCTAATGAGAAGCTGACGACTGAGCAGACATAACAGAGGAGGGGCCAGGGTGAGGGGGCAGTGGGGTTAACGGCGTTCTGACATTGGCTGCGACTTTGTTCGTTCATGCGCTTGGGAGCGGGCAAACGCACCTGGGCTAGCATAAGAGCACAACGTGAGGTTTTATGCGGCATTCAAAGATCCACTGAGCACCCTTGGCTAAGTGAATGGAACCTCCACTCAGTGTTACCTTGAACTTGAACAATGAGCCTGGTGTTTGTGCTGGGGCCACTTCCTGACCTTTCCATCTCTGTATGGAGGCAGCCGAGCGCGGCCTCTCCTTTCATCTTACAGATGTGACCCTGCCGACCCGAAAAGACGAGGGCAGCTTCTACTTCCTCCTTACTCATGACACTTGTAAATGTTTGTATGCAATTCAATTTGTGCATTTTTCACACACAAAAAACTCACTAAAAATGTTTATGTTATTATGTTATGTCTGTCCTGCATAACATTCGAAAGCCCTGGTGGGGGGTGGGATGGGGTGGGGGATGGGGGGAGCCTTCGCTATTCAAATTCAACAAGGAAACGGTGAGTGATTCTGCCAGAACATAATTAATTGCAGCATCCATTTGTCTGTTAGGTTTGTTTGTTTCCCCCTGCCATCGGCGCTTATTGGTTTCGTCCTGCCTAAACATCGCCTGCTTGGTCCAACCTAAAAAAGGTCAGCTGCAAACATATCAGCGGGAGCGGTACAAGATGTATTCTCCAGAGTTTGTGAACTCACCGCGAGAATTCATCTTGCTAGCAAGGTTAGCCATTGGGACAACAGATGAGCAAATGAGTCAAACGGCTATAATCCCATACATATTTACATTTGTAAATGTTCATTAATATGTTCTGTCCCATTTTTAAAAATAAACAAATATATGAAATTTTTTATTTTTATTTTATTTCTTATTCATATTTATATTATTATTAACTACAGTCGATGCATATTCACAGCTCGGCCATATTTTTCTATATTGTGTTTCTTCAGTGTTTTTTCCCCCCACGTTTACCCCCAGTTCGTCGTGAGAACCTAAACTGAATATTTATCAGCATTTTCGGAATAATTTTGGTGGGTTTGGGTACATTTAAAGTGAAATCAAGTTCTTTCTTCTTTTTGACAATAAAATAAACTTTCTTTGCAATACTATTATCTATGAACCAACCCGCCCTCCTTAGTCTAAACATGGTAATGTGATTATCATTGAATTTGTGGAATAAGAATTTAGAATACAAATTCAGTTGTCTTCAGCAATCCAACGAAGCTGACATTTTACAAAGAACAGCCATCTGGTGTTGAATGAAATTGATGTCAAAGTGCCCACGGGCTCCTTGCGAACGTCACGGCTCACCTGTTTTCCTGGTCATATAATGCACGCAAGACAATCCCGTGGGTACTTTGACGTCAATCTCAGTCAACAGTAGAGGGCGGAGCCAGATAAAATGTCAGCCTTCTTGGATGGTGTCAAACGGGCGTATTAGTCTTAAATTTTTTATTCCCCAAATGCAATACTAATCACAATATTGTGTTTAGACTAATGTAGGCACACAGAACATATAATTGCAAAGATTTTTTTTGGGCTTGACATCCGGTTTAAGACAAATTCAGATGGATATGTTGCATCCATTTATACTGACCATTCAAAAATCAGAAAATACAATTTACCAATAAATAATGGCGCCATGCCTACTTGATATTGACTAGCAATGAAAAAGACAGAAAGTTGCACGCCAACATACCCATCTTGAAAAAGATGGCGGTGGTCATGATTTAGTGAGCAGATAATGGCCAAGAACAAATGTTACTTCCTCTTTTCCTTCTCTCCAACAATTTGATCCAAGTCACGGGCGGTTTGCTTCTATCTGCCTTCATCTTTCTTCACACGGCTTCTGCCTCCTCCCCCTACTCCTCCGTGTCTGGCACCAGAGAGGTGGCGCACAGGCAGATAACACTTTTGCAATTGGCGAGCATGTGTTTCACATAATGGAGAGCATTGTGAGATAAGATGAGCTGATGTTAGGAATGATAAACTATAATACGCTAATTTCACAGTCAATGCACATTTCAGAAGCTGGAACACTTTCATTTTACATGATATATATATTATATCCATCCATTATTGTCAGTAACAAACTGCTGCTCTCACAAGTGCATTTCATCTGGACAAACAGCCGCTTCGAATCAAAGTGTAAAATCATTTTGTTAGGGATTACTATCCACTGCCAACAATCCAAATCACTCCCCAAAAATTAAGGCAAAAAAAATATGTGTCTGAGTGGGCGATTTAAGGAAAAAGAAGGTTCCCACTTCTTCCTGCATGGGTTCCCTGCGGCTCAGCCAGGCTCCACAAATTAACCAAACACATTCCACATTTGGAGACACGGAATTGCTTGGAGGCAAATTTACATGTAAATGGTTGTCTGTATCTAAATACCAGCCTCGTGACTGACTGGTAATCTGTCCAGGGTATAATTCACCTCGCTCCCGCCGTCCGCTGGTATAGCCTCCAGACCGCTGTAACCAAGTAGGCTGCACGGTGAGCATTATTGCAAATGAGCTCCAGAAGAATACTCATAACCTCAAGCAACTGGCTTAATTAGTCTACAAGAGGACTGAATGCACAGCGAGAATAAATGCTAAATGGACTTCGTTTATAAAGAGCCTTTCTAAATTCAAAATACCAAACCAGTCTTTACAAATGGCACCTCTTTACTACAATGATGATGGAGTATGGTGCAGTGGAAGGAAAGTAAATGGTTCATTCACACACTGATGATGCAGTCTTTTTGTGCAGTATCTAGCTCAAAAATATCAAGATCTGGAAAGTAACCTGCAGCCTCATAGTTGACACTCCCACCACCTGAGCCCAACTCACAAATAACATTTACGCATCAGTGCAAAGTAAACAGTTGTTAAAGATGTTCGAGCAGAGTGATCTGCTTACAAATCAAAGCCAATTAGCTCATTTAAAGGGACAAAGATGAGACACTGGGTGAAAAAAAGAAAGAATGAATCTTTCCACCAAAGACTGATTACTTCAAAGGGATGTTTGATCCTTGTTTTGAACAAAGTTATGATGATGAGGACAGCCATGTGGTTGCTTGCTGTGGTGACAATTTTCTCTATGTGCTGACATAAATGAAAACAACCGATGACACATGGCACAATGACGGCACATTCAATCAAAAACCTGTTCCATCAATAAAAAGAAAGTGATCACGCTACTGTCATCACAAGAGTTATTCCACCCCAAAGATGCCCCACTTAGTCAAAAAATAATAATCATAAATAAAAAGTACTGTACACTAATTACATACAGAAGAAGGTATGACATTAGAGCAAGCAATTTCACATAAGCAAAAAAACAACAACAACTATTTCTCCAACTTTCAAAATCCACGCGTGAGAGAGGGAAATTGGAGATGCTAGCAACAACAGGTGACAGAATAAAAAAGCCATGTATCAAGAACAAGACAGGGAATATTGCATTAAAGGAGGAGATAAAACAAACAAAAAGGAGTGGAAGAGACAAAAACATAACTTCTCAATGCTGACTTTCAAAACATACAGTATGCACCATTCAGCAGATCTTAACCCTCATGTCTTCCTCACCACCTCTGCCTCCAGCAGAATGCACAAAGCCACCATTAAGCCTTTCCGACGGTAAACTGTCTGGCATATAGTGTAACAACATTTAGCAAACAATATATAAATTAAGGATGAGAGAGAATTTAGTACGAAAAAAAAAACAGTTCAACTTTGCATTCCAATCAAGCTAAGATATTTAGAGAGTTAATGCTTGACCTTCATTGCATCTTTGCAAAATGTCATCCATAGCACATGCAGGAAACACGGCAGACGTACCGACCCCTTCTATCGCATCCATCAAGCAAACATGCAAACATACTCACATGGCATCAGGGCTACCATAAACATTTATTTTGCTAGTCGACTAGTCTTAGTAGTCACGATTAGTCGACTAATTGGATCATATGTAAATCCAAGCATATCGCATCAGCAAGCAGCTGCTCATAGATAACCAAGCTTACAGCTTGAATTCTTTAAGGTTTGCGCAAATTGTACCAGCATTCCTGACATGTTTATACTGTAAATGACGACTGGAATTGAAGGCGATAATGGTGGCCTTAACATATTTGGTTATAATGTTTAGTGCATTTTAAAAGGCAACCAAAAACTATAAACTATGCATAGCTGCACTATGAATACTATGAAAGTATAAATACAAAATAAATGCATACAGTATTTCACTCTTCTCAGGCTTCAAGCATTTTTTTGTTATGTGATGCTGTTGAGGGGTTGTGGCAAACGTCAAGTTCTGTTACTTTGAGTGCTCTGCTTCCGAGTTAATTCTGTTGGTGAGTGTGGGAACCAGGGAAAGTGAGCAAGCGAGCGATTATGAATGTACGTACTACTTTGTGTATCGGCGTCACTATGGCCATGCAGTCAGTACGTAGCTGTGTTTTGGTTTTTAATAAATGGGAGTTCACTAATGTCTCTGAAATCCATAGTAGACGGTACAATATGTTAACATAATATCGCTATTACAGCATTACATAAAACACACACCTGTGCGTACTGCTAAAGCTAGCTTCCAGAGACGATAGTCCTGATGTCAGAAATTGAATCAGGCATCAGCCGCAAAGCTTTCGGATTCCGTTACTAACACCGGCCATGACACTACATTACCCACAGTGCTTCTGTTTACATCACTGATGAATTGATTAAAATGACTGCGCATGTGCGTCACAGAGGGGCAACCGGCCAGCAGGAGAGGCGTAGACGAGCCACTTTCGAGAAAAAAACAAAGCATCAGAATAAATAAATGATAACGTCGACTATTGAATTAATTGCGGACGATTTTGATCGTCAATGTAGCCGTGACTAGTTGACTAATCCTGGCAGTCCTAATTTGCACAGATTATTGTTGAGAGACAAAGTGAAAGTCTTTCCTTTCAGATTTATTACCACCAATCTTCAGACAGTGCATCATTTCCCTGGCCTGAGTGTTGATGGTTGGGGACAATATCCATCCCTCCATCTTATTTGTGCAGCACGTCTGAGTCAAAGGCCAAAGAGAGGCGAAGGACAATGTGCTGCAGTCAGGTGCACGCTCTTACTGTATTTCTACCAATCCACACGTGTGACTATGATGTCTAACTGAAGAGAGATTAGGTTTAAACTAGGATGTTAAAAAGGTTGTTTCACCGGCTAAGACACACGAAAAGCATGGCGAATGTGTTTCACCTCCTTGTCAAAGCCGCCTGACTGTCAGTGACAAGTACAAATGGATGCTTGGCTACCCCGTTTGAGAATTAAGTCCATTCATCATCTGACAGTAAAATATTTAAATCCAGGCTGATTTCATTTTATCAAGAGGAGCATGTTTCATACCTGTCATCTTGTCGTAGATTAAAAAAAAAAAAAAGATAAAGTAAATTGCCTCCATGAACGGTATAAAAAAAATCCTGCATCAACAGTTGTGCAAGTTTGCTACCCTGATTTTATTATTATTTTTTGTTTCAGAAAAAAAACGCCCGTCACTCTCAATGGCCTCTGCGCCACAAATGCAGTGCTTAGCCTTTAAGTGGGGGTGATGTGGATGTTAGTCAAGGGTGTTTTAGCTTCCAAATAACTGTGATGACTAGATATTAATAAATGCATTCAGGTCCATAAATCTTGGGACATTATAACTATTTTCATATTTTTGGCTCTAAATGCCATTGTAATGGATTTGAAATGAAACAAACAAGATGTGTTTTAACTGCAGACTTTCACCTTTAATTTGAGGTTATTTACTTCCAAATCAAGTGAACGGTGTAGCAATTATAACAATTTGCATATTTGCCTCCTCCTTTTTAAGAGACCTAAAGTAATATAACCTTTGGATGCTCAACTGGTCCATGGCCTTGTTGGCATTTACAGCTGCCAGTTGAACTGCTTCTCTCGTATTTATTGATGATGTGACTAGTGCTGACAAAATCAGCGGGATGAATTCTTGTGTTTCAGGCAATACAATTTGCTCATATGAAGCCAAATGCTTCAGAGCTCATTGGATGTCGTGTCACAGTGCAGATGGACAATGACCAAAGGCAACCAGAGTTTTTTTCAGACAAAGAAGTTGAATGTTATGTAATGGCCAGGTTAATTACCTGAAATGAATCCAATTTAGCATGCCTGCATATCACTTGCTGAAGACAAAACTGAAGGGAAAATGTCCAATGAACAAGCAAGAACTGGACAGTCACAGTCGAGGTCTGACAGATCATCACCAGGAATGAACCCCCAGCATGTGGTGATGTCGACACATTCCAGACTTCAGGCAATAATTGACTGCAAAGGATTTGCAACCAAGCAATAAAAAGGGAAAGTTAGATTTATGATTGTTGTTAATACCCACAAATTAAAGCTGAAAGTCTGCAGTCAAAAGGTATCTTGTTGTTTGTTTATGGCCAAAAAGATGAGACTCATCTTAATGTCTCAATATCTATGAACCTGACTGTTCAAATAGTATTCTCCTTGTCATCAATGAGAATGAGGAATTCCTGAAACCATTACAGCAAGGAACACAATTTATGCAGGTTTTACATAAATTACCATACAGGATTTCATTGTGATCTTTGATTAGTTTTTGGTTGTTGCAAATCAGCACATGTGGCGTCTGCAGGAATAATAATAATAATAATAAAAACAGATGAAACAAAAAGAAAAGAAAAAGCTAGTTGTTGATAACGAAAGGACATCCTCAAATGACCGAAAAAAGCTGGAGGAAAAACAGATTTTCAACTTACATTTTATTGTTCAGTCTAGCTGAGAAAAAGTGTGCTTATGAAGCAGGAAAGCCCTGTGGGCATGCAGATGGAGCTCTCCCAATGCAGCCCCATTTCAACCCTGTGTCCTAGAGAAGACCGACAAATGCAACTGGAACACTTAGTCCAGAGGGAATATAGCACACTCGACCGTGAGAGCTTCAGCACATCCATAGTGGATGGTCACATGGCGTACATCTCTCTCTCTGTCGCTCTCTCTCTGCCAACTGGATCATGCCTGTTGTGTGTAGACCTTCACACCAGGGCTGCATAATTGATTGTGAAGAACGAGTTGTGTTTCATTACACAAGGGGCTTTCACACAACATTATGGCACTCTTTTCTTCGCAGATCCATTAATGGTAACTTCAAGCCGAAAGTGGTAAAAAAAATAACATATCTATGGAAGGAGTAATCAATTTCATTCAGCAAGTATTTAGTATAAGCAGAGAAAGTATCTCATCCGCTTGTATGCCTTGAGTATCTTATTAAATTGAGCATATTTATACAATTTCAAATCTACTTAAATAAGTTCCCTGTTCGCAGTAAAGACATCTAAGGCCATATTTCTGAAATATTGAAAAAGTACTTGGCAGCAATCTGAAGGAAAAGCACCCTTTAACAGGAAGAAACCTTGAAAAACCTGACTCAGGATTTGGTTGGTTTAAGAGATGTACTTGGAACTTGTGGCGATGGAATGCCTTTCGAATCTCTGTTGAAATGCTTCAGATGTTTTCATGACACAAAAATGTTCAAATGAGTGGACTGAGCATGTGGCAGGTTAACTTACAGCAGTGCCTCATGAAGTGCCAAAAGACTAATTGAAGTATGTTCTAATTATGTGCATCTGATTTGCTATTTTCGTTGGGCTAATTTAAACATTGAAAAAATGTTGGCCTGAACACATTCCTAATGAGTTATCAAGCATGCACTATAAGCGTCACAGCATAGTCAACTAAACAGGGCTGTTATGTTACTATTGATTTTGGTAATCAATTATTCTATCAATTATAAAACATCTTAATTGGTTAAGCTGCCAGCACCTCCGAGAATAGTAGCGGTTAAGAGCCAAAAGAAACAACTAACTCTCGCCCTGGAGAGAGGTTATTTGCATCCGCCCTTTGCCTTCGGGAAAACAATCCAAAGACTAATAGGCGTGAATAGCAGAACAGCACAGTATTCAATTATTAAAATTCTCAGTTGTGCCTTCAAAACTAACATTATTCTTAAACATAAGAATCAAATACGAGTCAATCCCATCTCTGTTTAACACAGTACTAGATAAATAGTGAAAGCTGTAAATGTAATGTGACTGTAGTGTTTCGGTCTCTTTAATATTATTGAACTACTGTTAACTACTGTTATTAAATCATAAAATTGTCTGGCCACTTTAAATCTCAATATATTGCACTATGAGCTAAATGATGCTGCTTCAGATAAATGCTGCCATTGCGTTCTTGCATGTACACAGTCATAAAAAGAGTAATTTTACAATCTGAGTAATTTGTAGGCGCCACTGAAAAACTCCCAAGATAGCTTCCTGCTAAACCTTACCCATAAACTTACTTAAACCTAAAAAATTGCTAGGTCAGCATTCTAAATGAGGATCTGTTCCCAACTGCCTTACCCGGAAAAATAAAGGTTAGAAACATAAATGAAATAAACAAGCCATAACATCAACTAAGATAACTGGTTTGACTTTCAAAATGAGCCTCAATAAAACCTGAACAAATGCACAACTTACTGTATCAAGACCATCAACAACAAAGTCAGCTGCTGCAATTTTCTGTCCCCAGTCTGAACGCTGTTCCCGGGCAGGGAGACAAGCAGGGCATCTTTGTCAATTTGCATGCATTTGCGCTCAAGTTCAAGGCCTGGGAGCCGTAAGCAGGTCTCCATGGAGATAGGTAGGCTTGTTAAGAGCTTGGATTTGAAAGAGGATGTATCGCAGGCCCTGGAGGGCACATGTGGAGAGAAACTGACACAATAGAGACTGGAAACAGAGGCGCACGGACACAATCACACAGGTACTAAGTGGTGTTGGGTACACAGCGCACGGAGTGGATGAACACATTCTGAAAGCAGGCAAAATTGGGTTTGAAGATTTGTCACTGTGTACCGAACACGACAAATTAATCAAATTCTTTAAAACAGTTAGATAAAATCTCTTTTAGACAAACATGTCCTGTCAATCATATAATCTACATATATTTAAATTAATTCAACAGTGTTCTAACAAGCATTCAGCAACCTAATAGGCATTTACAATCAGCCTGTGGCTAGTAGCAAGCTGGCTTTCTGGTTACAACTTAAACTGTTTGGCAAATATTGGAGATCAAATCCATGGTCGCAATACAGGAGAAGCTTGGAGGCAGGACATATTCCAGTTGAGTGGGAAAGATTAACATTCACTTCACAAACTATGAAACCCATGCTCTACATAGACAAAGTACTCTTACTTTGCAAAAAAACATTGAAATATAAAACTGAAATGTGTTAAATTTGCTTGTTAAATAACTTTAAGAGAGCAAGTTAATGCTTTTTTTCCTTTTCTTTTTTACCTTGTCCCGCGTTTTCAACCACTTGATTCCTCCCACTTGGCCCACTCAGGAGTTCGTGCTGTCCCTCTTAACTAGCAGGATTACATTTCTCTTTTTCCTCCAGCCTTTGCGCCAATCCACTCTTCACATTTTATCTGCCGTGTGCAGTAAAACGAGGGGCTGGCAGAGGTGCTGCTTGGATGGCATGCGCTCCGGCTGTGCAGAACCGGTTCCTCTGTAGTGTGAGTCCAGAGTCGCCAAAGTCTCGGGAGGTGCAAATAGCTGGAGCTGAGAAAAGCGAAGGAGGGAGAGCGCATCAATCGCCGCATGTGTGTGCGTGTGTGTGTTATGTGAATGTTTGTGTGAGTGTGAGTGAATGCCTGGTAGGAATGAAGGAGAAGTGAGAGGGAGGGACTGCGATTCAGAGAAAGGAAGGTGGGAGGGAAAATGTGGAAAGGAAAAGGGGAGGAGACTTCCTCAATTTTCCTGTTCAAATATTTTTGAATTTCCCCCCCTTTTCTCTGATATGATCCATATTACTATGTACTAAGGAACATCATCAACAAGTCATTCTTTTTCCATTTTTGTGGCTGTTTAGTTTCCCCTTTATTGTACTCCTTTGTCACAGCCAGCTGTGTCTTTAAGCCCGTGCACTTGAACTCCGAGTGCTTTTCTTTCTCGGTGTACTTCCCCTCCGCTGGCCCCCCAGCATACAGGAAAGACACTCAGCTGTGTGTGTGTGTGTGTGTGAGAGAGAGAGAGAGAGAATGACAGAGAAAGAGAGAGAGAGCACAGAGGAGCAAAAAGGGGCCGAGGGAGAAATGCAGATGGGGGAAGGGAAGGGTTTGTAAATGGTGGTTCAAGGCTAGGGCAGCCTCTTGTGTCACATGAAACGGCGTTTCCGAATACCGTACACCGAACCACAACACATGCACCATAATCAGCACAATGATGTCCTAATGAGAACATGTGTTCTTTGACTATTTTAAGGGCTGCATCAATATTAATGGGCTGCCTAATGTGTTTGATGACTGCTGCTGAAATATTGATTGGGAAGAATAAAGTGTGTTTGTAGCAGCCAACAGTCAAGAAGAGAGTGCAAGGTTAATGTCAGACCACTGAACAGATACGCTCATCTCCATAGCAACTGCTGATATGTTTCACAATAACACATTTTCTTCATCCTTAGGGTCAGATTTTTGCTTTCAAGCATTTGTCTCTAAAACAACAACAACAACAAAAAGAGTGAAGAGAGTGGGCCCGCCCGTTCACCTTGAGTGATTGGATTGTGGAGACAGCAAAAAGAGGAGGAGGCCTGCCAGGAGATCTGAAAAGATTCAGTCGGAGGCCAACAAGGGCACACTGTAAACTGAACCACCCTGCACATCTCCTCTTGCACAGGCTTGCATATGTTCAATTGTTCTGCTTGACATATGTGGCCCCTAACTGAGGCATACATTTTGCACAGGCTCTCCTAATTTTAAGGGTGATACAATTATATGCTATTAAATAACTAAACAATAATAGACAGGGTAATGTGATTCTGGCTAGTAACGGCACATTGTTTTTTAATTCAAGGATAGATCTATTTTTCCCAAAAATGTGCACTATTTGAGAACGCATCAAACGTACCACAATCAGATCCATTTCTGTCATGCCAGAATTGTGGTTGACCGCGGCAATAATCTTACAAAGTTGAAGGAGAAGTCAAATAGATTGGGATACCGGTACTACCTTTTTCCTTGACCGTTGGAGGTTTGGATTATGGGATGCAGCCAATCTTTGTCACCTGTGGGCCCGTGAAGCCCTTTGAGGCTCTTTTGTGAGTAAGGGCCACACAAATCAAATAACTTCACTTACCGGTAACTTTACTTCTAAATTTGTTGTAGGTTTTAACTCCTTTTTAGCTTTGGTTAATAACAGACAAACCCATAATAATTCCTCATACACAATATATCTATGGCTGTACAGATGCATAAATTATGTAGTTTGTAGGTGATTTGATACAATCTCTATGAGTAGTCAAATGGAGTAGGAGTCAAATTTGAAAGAAATTTCAAAATGGCGAACTTCCTGTTAGGTTAAGGATATGGCTCTAAGAAACTTTTTTGTAGGTCTTGGGCTGTTTCGTGCGCCTCCCAATTTTCTTAGATTTAGGTAAAACGTACAAACCGGGGCTGCTTTGTTAAAAATTTGTAGAACAAAAATTCACTGAAATTCTAAATTTTTGGCCAAGCCTGATGAGTGTGACAAGTTTCATATGTTTTTGAGCATGTTTAGACTTTCAAAAACAGCGTTATTGTCTTGGCGAACAGCGTGCGGCGAAGGCGGGGTGTTTGGCGAGAACTAACAAACTTTGTGTTTTAGTATGATGAATTAAGGTCTAAGTTCTAAGCAAATATGTGACAGATCTGGTTACCCCGCTAGGATAAAAACTAGAGCTGTCAAACGATTATTATTTTTTTTAAATCAGATTAATCATATCTTAGAATTTTGATTAATCATGATTAATCACTTAATTAAAAAGGCTTTTTAATCAACCTTTTTTGCCTGTCAAATTTCAAGAGCCCCTGTTATGTGTTAATTCTTTTGACATTTAATGTTATGAGGATGTCTTCAAAAAAAAAATCCACTACACACGCTCAAGAATGAATAGTGCTATTAATCTGCATTAATGCATAATTAATGCGATCATTTTTGTGATTAATTAATTAGTTAACTCTATAACAGCACTAATAAAAACATCAAACAATAAAACTTGTATTTCTTTTCGTCAGTAGGTGGCGCAACCACTACGATGAACAATATGTTTGTAGATGTCATCAGGCCCGAACTCCCATCGAATGTGTGAAGTTTTGAGAAGATAGAATCATCTGGGTCAAATTACTCCAGACTTTGGTGTCACAACATATCATCAGAATTTGTGGCGCCATCAAGCCACGCCCTCTGCCGCAATGTCACAATATTAGGCATGAAGCATGATCAACATCTTTTGGTTTTTCTGTCAAAGTTGTATCCTGTCAACATTTTCAGCGCAGTACATCAAAAGGTAAAAGATGACATGTCATGTCACCACTAGGTGGCACTATATGTGTAAAAATGTATTGTCATACAGATGTCTTCAGACCGCCACTATTCATATAAAGTACATGTGAAGTTTGGGATTTTTGCAGCATGTACAGTACATGCCCTTTTTTGATGCAACCCACCCGTTTTCCGTGGGCCCTCTGACCAGAATTTTAACCCTGATTCCTGTGTCCCAAGTCAGCGGTGCTATCCACTGTGCCATCAAGTTATCATTAAGTTGACTTCAGCATCTGTCCACAAAAAACATTCAACCCATTCAAGCACCACATACTAATCCAAATACATAATAATGGCAGTGTGAAGTCCTCTTATTGGAACCGCAAGCTTGAGGATTAGTTGTTGCGCGAGTGTGATCCCCCCAAGATGTGATTTATTTCTTGTGTACACAATGTTTCATTCTTTTCATGTTTGTTTTGCCTATTCCCAACCCACTTTGAAGTGGAGTGGATGAGTTATATATTCTGCGTTTTGATGCGACCAAAGCTTGGGAGTGTGAATGAAATATAGGCAATTTAAAAAGCCCCAAGCAACATTCCGTCGAGTGAGAAAGAGTCCGCATGCTGATTTAAGATGCTATTGGGGTTGATTTAAGGCCATCTTATCTGCTGAGAAAACATCTTTACATTGAATTTACATCCTGAGAATATCAGAAAATTATTAAATAATTCTGTGGAAAACTTGCTGAAGTCTAAAAGGAATGATAATGTTTAGATTGAGAACACAATTTATTTTGTGATACAATGAACTCTATTCACTCTGTTACAGTACCGTATTTAATCCTGAATGTAAGTCAAAACAAAGCAACCATCCATCCATTTTCCAAACCGCTCAAACCCACATTTTTTTCGCTCAGTTAAAGTTACAGTTCAAACAGTTTTTACTTTGGCGTCATGAAACCAATACTAAAATGTGTAATGTCTATTTAACAAAATTCTTTTTTTTTTGGCCTGTGAGTTTCTATACCAAGTACAGTATGCCATGCTGTTTCAATGTGAAATGAAATCAGCGGTTTCATACACTGTAAATACAGATAGGTATCGATCCACAGTGAAGTGGAGGAGGAGGAGAGGATGCTAAAGGTCAAAGGAGGAGGTGTTAGCTTAATTTGTTCATACCTTTTGTTAGGAAGGCACAAGCATGTTGACCACATTAGGAAACCAGAGTGGAGGGCCTGAATGTCACAAAGACAGACTTCTGCAGCCAGACAAACCGGTCCAAAGCTCAAGGTCAGTCATTACCTGAGGGAAAGAGCCGGCATGTGACTTAGGGCAAGGAATGCTTACACTGATCTTGAAATGGCCTGACCGATCGATGGCTTTAAGCTCCCTGTGAAAGAGAGAAATCAATATGTTTTGAAAGGCAAAGCAGGCTGCATGTGGCTTGCGCGTGGCCCACAGTGATGGCTCCTGATGGGGTCTGACTACAGCTGCTCGCTTAAATGGCTAACACTCATGTCCGTTTGTGAAAAATGTGTTTAAATCCTGATTTTCCGAGTTTGATTGTTCCTCGCTCGCGGCGTAATGTGTCCGTGCAGCACAAATGCCATACCAACAGGGGAAATCAATTAAGCGAGGAGATGCACAGCTTGGAAAGCAAGCAAATAAATACACTGATAAATGAACCAAACGACCTGTGACGCTTAGAGAAAATTAAGTGCTTGTTTAAAGACTATGTAATGCAATCAGTGTTACAGTTAATAACAGGAAGGGCCTCCAGGGGTTCATCTAAAGACCTGGTGGGCTGGCTAGTTGGCCTACCAAGCAATCCTGAGAACAAATAAAAGCTCATAGAAAAAAACACACAAATGCTCACAATATACTGTATAATACATTTAAAAAAGTACATATATTTTTTTATAATTATGAAAATATATTTTGTACATCTAATTAATATTATTCCTACAAAAAAAATCAAATATGCTGCAATTTACTCCTGACTTGGCATCTGGGCCAAGCAAGTGTGATTATGTGCAGTTGAGAATAATCAGCAGAGAAATGACACACTGTCCAAAAACACTTGCACTAACAATGGCCACATGTAGACCTCAGTGGAAATAAATCAAAAATAGAGCAATGACAGGATGCCAAGAGGTGCAAATGCAAACGCAACAGAGGAAACTAACTAATGGTTCAGTCGTTGTGAAATAATAACGTGCAAAATGGAACGATGTGTAGTAATCAGGCGTAGAAATTTAAGCAATCGGTTCTGACTTCTAATTATGAAATTCCTGAAAGTGACATGCAATAAAATATATAACGGATGGATAAAATTATAAAAACACAAATTAACATCTACTAAAATATAGCATTATTCGCATGTTAGATAAAAACAAATATAACTTAAATTTGAGGTTAGAAGAAAAAAACAGGATGGCAACTACTAATGAAATATGAAGCAGTAAATTACCTTTCAATATTCTTTATGTACATCTTTAGATATACATTTTGAGACACTTGGCTGCACTCTAGTGGTGACAAGGAGACACGCATCACTGATGGAATGAGAAACTTTCTAGCTAATAAAATGTAAATAGCACACACATTATTATGTGGGCTGAGATATCAATTATTTAGTATTGTTAAATTTCCAGGGGGGGGGGGGGAATCAGGTTTTAGGGGGTGAGTCTAAAGTCACCCATAGGTTTTAGAGGCATGTTTTGCCAGACACTTCAGGCTTTAATGGGTTAAGAACAGCAGTCTGTTAGTCTATGATGTTGTCATAAGAGCAGGTATTTATGAACACATTATCGGCCTTCAACAAACTGACTCACGTTGTTATGGCTGAATGTCTGCAGTCTAAAGAGCACCAGGCTTGTAAGGGGAAACCACACAGGACAGCTCTGAGATAAGCAAAAGGCCCTGAAAAAAAGAAATACAAAGTGTCACTTTGTCAGTGTTGCACTTATGGAATTTAAACTTAACAGTTCAGAAATGTAACTGACCATGTCTGACCATGACTGTTGCAAGAACCAAGCTGTACAAAATACTGTGCAACCTATAAAGTCGAATGCCCCTGAAGTCACACAATTTGGAATTGAACATTAAAGTTGAACAAAAACACCATTATTTGTGATTTCAGTGCAGCCAGACTCAAGTATGAGATTTATGTACCGTGGTTAACTTATTTTCTTTTTACATCTTATGTAAATGATTTTACTAGGATCAAAGACATTATTTTTTATAATGGGCATCAACCAGCATCCTTGAGTACATTAACATGTGACCAAATTAGAAATAGCAAGCTCGGCCCATAAGGTACCCGATCCTCGCCGTCTTTCAGTTCAGATTTCACTGATTCCAGCCTCACCAGACATGGCAGCTAGTGGTTAGCATGTCTGCCTCACAGTTCTGAGGCTCTGGGTTTGAATCCCTGCTTAGCCTTCCTTTATGAAGGTTGCATGTTTGTGTAAGTTTGCTCCAATTACTTCTTCCCACAATGCAAAAACATGCACGTTATGTTCATTGAAGACTTTGATTTGGCCTTAGGTGTGAATCTGAGTGTGAAAATTAAAATTTTCAATGATGCGTGTTGTGTCTGTGGGAATTTAAGACTTTTATTAGGATGAATAGACATTTTAAAGAGATGACATTTTCAGGCTTAGCTGCTAAGCACCCGTAGACACCAGTGGCAGCTGGTCAATAGAATGCGCTTGGGTGCTGGCCAACTACCTGGTGGTCACCACATTACGTTCCAGTGGAACTACCTGGTGGTCACCACATTACGTTCCAGTGGATTTTTATTTTATTTTTCAATGTTCATTCATTATACATATTAAAAAAAAAACTATTAATTTTAATATGTTAACAAAAATGTATCACATCAATGTAGTTTAAAAATATATCAAAGGTCTAATAATAAATAATAAAAATAATTTAAAAAATGCACACGCTTTGAACTTAGGTCAGTGCATTCTATTAGTTCACCACTGGACACAAAATTCTACATACTGTCTCTTTAAAATACTTTTAATTTTTTTATTTATTGCAAAAGCATACTGAAAACTGTTACATAAAACCTAAGAATTGTATCATGTTATCTAAACGAGGTTGTTGAGTTAATTAATTGACAAGAAAATTGAGGTCCGAACTCTGGACAATAAATAAGCGCCACGGAACGGACTGTGTTCGACTTTGGAGGTTCCATTTGTACACGGCAACCATTTAGCAGTCTGCTGACGTCATCATCTATTTGATTCCGAGGCATGTTGTGTTGGAGTTAATACCGTACTTAGTATTTCACCACATTTATATGGCAAAAACTGGAGAAGTTACCCACGATCAAACAAAAGCCTGAAGAAAAGTCAAACTTCACAATATTTTTTTCTCAGACTCACTAACCCGCTACCAAGAGGAACGCTAACGATTTAGCTAGCATAGCTATACGTATGAAAGTATACAAACTTGACTTCACACTTTACACTTGAGCAAGCTGTCCCAACCAGTTGTTGCGTGGTCGTACGGTGCTCTCTGACAAACAAACACTTATCCAAAACCCGACCATAAAACGGAGCGTGGCAGCGTGACGTCCAACCGCCTTTGAGATTCGCCATAGCTTCGACAAGTGCCAGTTACCTGTTTGCCCTTAAATGGCGTGGCAGGGGCGCGGCTATTCGCGCCAAACTCGTCAGCGCGCGCTCTTGACTTTCGGTCTATAGTGGGTTACAGGAAGTGAGTCACACAAGTGACGGTAATGTTGCGTGTCTCTTGCTGCAGCAAGCAGCGGCGACTGATACAGGCGAGAAAAGAACAAGGAAGCAACATGTGCTGAGCACAATAACTCCACACAGCAGCACAAAGCCAGCCATCACACGATCGCGAAAAGTCAAGTCAACTGGATATTCACTGAGGAGAAACTTCTAAAGACTTAACGGTGAGTTGATTTATTGCGGTCGTCCTAAATGTATTATTTTTGAAGAACGGTCGTGTTTAAAATGCTCTTTTGGTAAAAGAGGCTCACTTTTGAGTTCACATCGTTATTAATCAGACGCTTCTACCAGCGTGAAGATGAGTAAAAAAATATCCATTACCACGTTAAACTTTACTGTTAAACTGATTGTTGTTAACAGTGCTACTATGTTTATTGTTAACAGTTGCCACGTTTCCTTTCACATTGCCACCCACTTGTTTCCACCTAAGGGGGTTTCCACACTGCCAAAAAGTCAAACGTTGCATTTCGCTTTCCATCGAAACAAAATACGAATACCACGTAAGAGTGCTTCTCATAGGGGTCCGTTCTCGCACCGACACGTGTTGCCACAATTGCTTTGTGTCCCCTTTGTCGTATACGCATGCCAAAACTAGTTTGATGACTTTCATCAGCCCTTAAATAACAATTAATTAGCGAGTCGCTACTTGTGACCTGATTTCAGTGACTAGGGATGACGCTGCGCAGATGATAGATGTAAAGTGGTCTGATTATAGTGATTTAAGATCAAACCAGAAAAGACATACTGTAAAGCAATCTGTTCCATGCTTCTAACCTCTCTGTACGATCTCATTGTTATCTGGCCGTCCTGTGATAAAGGCAGTAGGCCACTAGTCGGTAAACATATTGCCATTTTGGCCCAGGAAGTTTTTTTTTCTCGGGTCAACCACTGATTGGATAAAACACATGCACATTATAGGTGAAATTAATCAGACAATGCTTCGTGAATAAAGCAATAACAAGAAATCATTTAAACCTACATAGGGGACCAGCTGCTCAATGTAACAAATAAACCAACCACTTACTGCTCCCTACCTAAGCTTTGGCCAATTAAAAGCTCTATGATGATGATAGCATCCATCACATTATTGCTGAAAAAAAGAAGAAACTTTGTGACTTTATTGTTGTAACATTTAACTTTTTTTCCTTTAAAAAAATGGATTTGCTGCTATGTTCTCCCAGTACTTGATTGGGCTTTTTCCAGATTAATTGAAGACCCAATAAAATGTCTATATGTTCCCTGCGATAGACTGACCAGTCCACAATATACCACACCTCTCACCCAAAGCCAGCTGAGTATGCTCTAGATAATAAGTGCAATATAGCACTGGAGTGCCAATATCCCCATTGTGGCACTAATAAAGGTTATATAAAATGGATGACTGGAACTTGATCTGATAAAGATGATGTCAATGTGCTTAATTCATTGTTTAAATTCACAGTTCCCATTTAAATTCACAGTTACTCAGTTTCCTATCAGGCTTTCAACCCCTAACTAAATTAGACATTTGTTTCCTCCCTGGGAGCCGAACATCAAACAAAAATGCATGTACATGTGTCACTTTGTGATGTAGCGGAATTGTTATGTAGCAGATTGTTAGCAAGCTAATACTTATGTGATGCAAACAAATTCAACCTGCTGAGCACATAGCCTCTCCAGACACTTTAAAATGTTTAGTCAGCTACATTTTATCTTTCAGTTCCATAAACACAGCTTCAGGATAAAGCCAAGTACAAGGTTGCATTTATCTCCAACTCGAGAAGCTAGGAAAAGAAACTGCATACATGTCACTGCCTGACAAAGTGACAGGCCAGGTATGTGGCAAGATGAACAGCCATGCGTCAGAATGGGCTTATTTAGTTTGCTGAAAACATCCTTATCACTGATAGAGAAACAACAACCTGGGAAAGACAAGGTTTTTTTTTATGTGTATTTTCACCATTCAAACCTGAGAGCACATGTTGTCTCCCGTACAGCCATTTTCTATACTGCTCAGCATCATTAGGTTTGTGGGGTAAGCTGGAGCCTATACCAGCTGAATTTGGGCAAGAGGCGGGGTACGCCAGCCAATCACTGGGCGAACATGCAAATGCCACACAGAAAGGCCAGAACCTGAGTTTGAACCCTCAACCTCAGAAATGTGAGGTGGATGGTATACCTGGTTATCACTTGTAAACTTTGCCACATTGCTTTCCCAATTTGTGTAAAAGTCAACCCCAAAAATTTCAAGTAATGATCTTTGACCAATCACGGCTTAGCTTCAGAAAACAGGTGAGACATGATGAGTCGTTACCCAAGCCCTGAGCAACAGGAAGTTATTTTCAGTCTGTAGCAAGCGACAAAATGGCCACCCCCTGAGATGGAGAGGAAAAAAAAGGGTGGATTTGGCTGCTTAACTCAAATTCAACAAACACAGTATGGTATTGGATTAGAATACCGTGTTTAGACTAGTGGGGCTGCACAGAACATACTATTGTAAAGAAAATATAAGTATAGTAGTATATTTAATTGTTAGAGACTCTAGTTTACTAGTTAACTACTAATATAGCATGTTGTTGTTCTGCTTTGCTACGTAACATAATGTTTCTTCTCTGTTTCTGTGGTTGTCATCACTTTTGTTTTTATGCCGTCGCTGGTACTCTTTTTGTGGTGGCAAAAAAACCTCACAAAGTCTAAACTTAAATAGAACTAAGACTCCTTAAGCTGGAATCTCACAAAACACGCTGAAATCTTGTAAAAAAAAAAACGTACTCATGTGAATTGTGAAGCTATGGCTGAAAATTTTAAACTACAAATACAAATCGTATGACTTAAAGAGGCATTTGATTTTCAAGGTTACTCTGTATTTTCTTTCACAACTCAGCAAATACTGAAGTATTAATGGCGTACTGCTCCAATAACTTTCGACTTCCAAGGTGAAACTTTGTGTCAGGCACATGAGCAGTTGATTCAGGCAGTTTGGCAGCCCAGCTGGAGTTGCCTTGGCCGCTTTTTTCCATCAGTGTGCTCCTCTCCCCCGGTCAGGCTGACACTGGCAACCTCCTCACACGGACACACTATCTGAAGATAAACAAGCAGCTCAATGTGCACTGTACAGGCCATAATACTTGTGAGCTTGTATGCACTGTTGTTTGACTTCCAGTTTGATTTTTGATAGCACGAAGCTGCAACTGTAAGATGTCCAGTTCTCTTTTCAGATGTACACTTAAGGCTGTTGCAACGTTACATGAAGGCTATCAAAATGGTTAATTTAATTCTACCCAATTGCAAATTAAAAGAAGAATGATTTAAGTGTCTGACAATATTAATGTAAATCAAGAAGCACTTGTTCTGGGTGCTAGTTAATAGTGTACCTAATGAAATGTCTGTTAAAGGTTTAAAAAAAAAAAAGCTCATGGACAACTGTTCCTTATCACTGATAAAAGTTCTCGCTCTCACGTTGCCCTAGAGCGACCCCACCCCAAAAGACTTCTGTACATGCAATCTGTCAGCAGACTGCTTATTAAAAAAAAAAACATTCATGAAAACCAGTTATGTACATGGTTGACAAGTGCAAGTGATTTCTCATTCTGTCTCCACTCTCCACAGGCAGCATGAAAAGAGAGGTGAAGGCCGGAGTCAACTTCTTCAAGCGGATTGCGGTGGTGCGTGGCAAGCTGGACGAAGCCAAAGCGCAGTTGTTTGCCGAGAAGCTTCAGCAGCTCTTGTGCGACAAGTATGATGGCCACTGGTACCCGGACTGCCCGAGCAAAGGCCAGGCGTTCAGGTGAATGAGCACTCGGTTACACTTGAGCTGAGAATGGTAACGGTGATCATTTTGGTGCTGTAATCTGAATTTTCCATGTTGTTTAATTAAGTCTGATGTATGACGCGGTTGTCGAACTACTTGTAGCACTTTCAACGCTCTGCTAGCCTGTGACTACATAACAATAAAATCTATTTCTAGTTCAACATCACGCTTTTCACGCTTCGCTCCTCTTCTGTGGTGTCATCACAAAGAAAAAGCAGGACAAAAACTTTGAACCATAGGTGTCAAACTCCGGTCCTAGAGGGCAGCGGTCCTGCAGGTTTTGGATGTTTCCGTTCTCCAACACAGCTGATACATGATTAGCTCACCAGCAAGCTCTGCATAAGCCTGATAACGATCCTGCTGATTGGAATCAGATTGTGTTGGAAGAGGGAAACCTCCAAAACCTGCAGGACTGCGGCCCTCGAGGACCGGAGTTTGACACCTATGCTTTAAACCTTTACGTTTGTAACATGCCTTTCATTTGGCTCGTCATGCAATTTCAAAAATGTAATAAAGCCTTGGAAGAACTACTTATTATAAAAAGCACTGAAACATTTAACCCACAAATGTGCATAATATATAACAAACATTAGTTCTATTTGAAATTTCTGATTATATTTATTATGGCCCTGGTAGGACTTTTCAAATCCACACTGACATATATGAAAGTAGTAGTACTGTTTAAAAAAAGAAAAAGGTGCAATGCAGTGAACTTGAATTTATTGTGGGGAAACGTGTTCCAGACGGACCCTAGTAGGTGAAAATAGTATAGAAATGCCCTTTTTTACCAGTGTTACACTTTCTGCATGCTTTACAAACACAACTTTTAAAAAAACACTAATTTTAATGTCATCCTGAGCGCCTGTCGCACGCTCACTTGCGACGATCTTCAAATACGAGGCAACACATGCTTGCTTCAAGCTGTTTATTCAACACTCCGTACTCTAAAACTGACACACTATAATTAAACACTGAATAAATAAAATCAAAGTTTGCTAGCACAATGCTAACATATTGCGCCAAGTGCTATATACGGTCTAAAATCTAAATAATAAGATAATCTATAGACCTTTTGAAGCTTGGAGCGCTAGTTCTTGGTTGCTGATTAATGCAAAGGGCTACCAGTTTGAGACATTCTTCTGAGATAACACAATTCCTCAAATTACCTTTAATGATGGTATTATTAGGGCCAAAACAATTTAATTGGCTAGTTATAAATTTGTCCAAAAAGCCATTAAAAATACACATTATAACACAAGACAAAGAAAATGAAGTTCAAACATCCTCCCACAAACGATGGGTGAATTTTATTTAATTTTTTGGGGGGGCATTTTTCCTCTCTAAAGTAAAATTAAATACTAAAGGACAAAACATTGTGAAACAGTCAAATATTTTGACTGTTAGTCGTATGTTTATGCATTAAGGGAGTTTTTTTAAAAAAATTTTTTTACCTCTTTTAGCAGAATTTCTTTCATAACAACAATTGTGAAACGGATCATTATACAACATTTTATTTCTACCAATACATGCCAGTGTTTTGAAGTGATCACTAGAACAACATTCCTGGGAAATCGCTGGTGAGCTATTTTTAAAACAGGCTCGCGGGGCTACTAATGTGATCTTTGGAGGCTTGCGGGCCCCATGTTGGTGACCCAGTCTATAGCATTATAAATGTTACAGTAATTGCAACCATTTAAACACCTACTTTACCGCATTCGCTAATACTTACAGACATACAGTATATTTGCTCTGCTTTGTGAACAATACAATAATAAAGCAGCAACACGAGCTACTTTATTACACTAAAGGGGAGTGTCTTATTTTTCTTGCTGTTAATTAAAAAAAAAAATCTGTGATTATAGCGGGGGCACAAACGTTGAACCGTAGACTAGAAATGTCAGTTAAGAGATCTAAGATGTCACTGTTGTGTTATTTTTGCAGATGCATCCGGATAAATAACGGAATACCCAACGATGAGGTGCTCCTGAAGGCCTGTGAGGAGAGTGAGCTCACACCCAGTGATCTCTGTCTTCCCACGGAAGTTACCGTGTGGATCGACCCACTGGAGGTGTGCGTGAGGTGAGTCACTGTCTGCGAGTTTGAGCATGTTGTCATCAAGCAATTCATGACGGGATGAATCAACGTTTCGTCATCCTCCACAGATCCAGAGAGAATGGCTACCCATTCTCAATAGCCTGTTTTACAGACAAAGAGGAAGAGGACGATAAGGACAGCGAGACCAAAGTACAGGAGGATTCTCCTGTGGACTCGACGAACCACGACACGTCCGACTATCACTCTGCTACGTCTTCTGATTGCGGTTCGGCTGTGTCCAGCGACACGGAGGAGGCGGCGAAGGATGGAGAGACGGAAGGAGGGCACGAAAAAAAGGCGCCGGTGACAAAACAGACCGTGCAGGATGACACTTTGAAGCTAATAAAGGTGCCCAGAATTCGGAAACGCCATGCAGGTGGATCAAATAAAGTCAAATACGGCAGAAGCTTGGTAAGCTACATTTTTGCCCTTTTTTTTTTCCGTAACTTGAGCTAAAAATGTCTCTGTCTCTGTTTTTTTTATGTTTGTCCTCAGTTGGCTTGAAAGAAAGTGAAAACTACTGCTAGCTGTTTATTACTAGTGTTAAC